>NC_045160.1:14574120-14579120 GCF_900700415.2 Clupea harengus | reverse complement strand
CACACACACACACACACACACACACACACACACACACACACACACACACAGATTTATAGGCTGTAATCTGTAATGATATCACTTTCATGGTGGCGCTGGCTCCGCGGGCCTACAGAGGAGGAGGAGGTGCTGGCGGCAGCGGGGCTGAGCTCCGGGTGACTCCTGCCGCCACCTCACGCCTGTCTGAGGCCCACTCGGCCCCTCTAAGCTGCTGAGCACCAGTGAGCCCCGCATGCCTCTGCCCTTCGAAGGGCCCTAATCCTCCACCAGGGGCCCCATCAGGAGACATTCACAGCCACGCCTGGCCCCTGACCTCCCGATTGTCCTCGGAAACCTTTTAAAAGTGCGTGTGTGTGTGTGTGTGTGTGTTTTTAAGAGTGTGCGTGTCTATGTATAGCGAATGTGTGTGACGGCAAGCTTGTGTATGCTTGTAAAATGTGTTGTGTTGTGTGTGTCTATGTGTGCAAATAAAAGATGTGTGTATATATGTGTGTAGGGGGGGGGCGGATATCTGTATTTGTGTGTGTGTGTGCGTTAGGAGGTTGGATGGTGATTTGGGTTAGCGTCGTGGGCCTGGGCGGGCCCTGCTGCTGACAGAACATGTCTGCTGCTATAGCCAGCCAGGCCCACAGCCTGGAAAAGCCTCTGCTGGACAGGAGAGAGAGGGAGAGAGAGGGAGAAAGAAAGAAAGGGAGGGAGGGAGAGCGGGAGAGAGAATGAGAGGGAGAGAGACAAAGCTGGATAGAGGCCGAGAGAGCGATACAGAGAGCAGTAGGAGACGTGTCATGGCTTTGTGGAAGAAAGCGCTGTAAGCGTGTCAGACAGCTAAGAGGAGGGAGGGGGAGGTCCTCAGTAACATCCCTACATAGTCCCGATGCACTCAGCTCATCTCAGCTCAGGGAGGAGTGCTGTTCTCACACACACACACACACACACACACACACACACACACACACACACACACACACACACACACACACACACACACACACACACACACACACACACACACACACACACACACACACACACACACACACACACACACACACACACACACACACACCAATCAAGACAGAAAATGAATGAATCAATCAATCAACTAAACACATAAAACAGCCATAGCCCGCTATGAAAGTCAATCTATCAAGCAACAAAACACACACACACACAAAAAAAAACTTTCCACAACAGATTCACAGTCAGTCAGTGACAGCGTCTCTGTGTGTGTGTGTGTGTGTGTGTGTGTGTGTGTGTGTGTGTGTGTGTGTTGGCCTTGCTCTGATTCCTGATTCAGAACACATTGGCGGGCTGCGAGGCTACAAGGCCTGTGGTGGCAGAGATATATGGAATTCAGTGTGGGGAAGAAACCCAACGAGGGATCAAAGGGAGCAAGGCAGCCTTAATCAGCCGCGCTGTGTGCCAGAGCAGAGAGAGAGAGGGAGAGAGGGAGAGAGGGAGAGAGAGAAGCCAGCACAGGTCAGAGCGAGAGAGAGAGAGGGAGAGAGAGAAGCCAGCACAGGTCAGAGAGAGAGAGAGAGAGGGGGAGAGAGAGAGAGACAGAAAAAGAAGGAGAGAGAGAGAGATTGAGAAAGGGGAAAAAGAGGCAGAGAAAGAGACAGAAACGGAGCGAGTGTTGTTCTGTAATGGCAGCAGGCGATGGAGATGGAGACACCCGTGTGCTGTAGGTGGCGTAGCGTGGTGCTGATTGTGTTTGGGGCGGTGAGTGCTGTGAGCGCGGTGAGTCTCGGCGCGGCCCCAGCTGGCTCTGGTTAGTGCTCCTGTGTCAGGACCCCTCTGGCCCCACTGCTGCCGCAGCACCACAAGATAAACGGCACAGCGCTTCATCTCCAATCAGCCTTCATTACAACGCCACTCCACAAACACACATTTACACACAGCAACCCACACACACACACACACACATACACTGTCTCTCTCACACACACGCACTCATAGTGACAGAAACACACGCAAGCCAAGATGGTGCAGTGCGATCCATCCCCGGCAGCTGTGCTATCTGACCTCGCACAATTACAGCCGTGCTCCCCCCATGAGGAGGTGTCAGCACCTTTAGCAGCTAGTTGTGAGCTAGCGCTTGGCCTGGAGACGCGGCTCTCAATCAGGACGAAGAGACTGGGCTGCATGGGTGATGTCCAGCTGTAGGACGCTAATAGAATGACCAAGTGATTCAAAGGTAAGTTGTGTGTGTGTGTGTGTGTGTGTGTGTGTGGGGGGTCTTTCCCAAATAAGGGCCAGTTGACTACAGAGCCCGTTCAGGTTTTTTTTGTATTACTCCTGAAACTATAACTAAAACTTTTGTATTACTCCTCAAGGGGCAGAAAAGGAAAAGAAGAAAAAAGTCTTGCGCCTCCTCCACACGAGTGCCCTTCAGGGGTCTCCCAGCTCTGAGGGCCACGTCTGAACTCAGTGAGACTTCAGGGGTCTCCCAGCACTGAGGGCCACATCTGAACTCAGTAAGACTTCAGGGGTCTCCCAGCTCTGAGGGCCACGTCTGAACTCAGTGAGACTTCAGGGGTCTCCCAGCACTGAGGGCCACATCTGAACTCAGTAAGACTTCAGGGGTCTCCCAGTACTGAGGGCCACATCTGAACTCAGTGAGACTTTAGGGGTCTCCCAGCTCTGAGGGCCACATCTGAACTCAGTGAGACTTCAGGGGTCTTCCAGCTCTGAGGGCCACATCTGAACTCAGTGAGACTTCCCAGACAGACTGGCAGGAGAGGAGAGCAGAGGAGAGGCCAGCGGAGTCACGAGAGTGCAATATGAAATTCATTCGATTCACGCTCATGATATCGCTCTCGTCTAAGTCCCATCACGGGGGCTGCTAATCTTCCTGAGCGACACGCCGCTAATGGAGCTTTCACATAACAACTGCAGATAATCCCACAAATGAAAAGCTGGAATTAGAGGCCTCATCCTCCTTAAAAGGTGGGCATTAGCAACACCCTGGTGGTGTTAGGTATTACACAGTGTGGGTGGTCATCAGACCTGAGAGAGAGAAAATAGAGAGAGAGAGAGAGAGAAGGAGAGGGAGAGGGACAGAGAGAGAGAGAATGAGAGGGGGAGAGAGAGAAAGAGAGAGAGGGAGAGAGGAGGAGAAGGAGAGAGAGAGAGAGAAGGAGAGGGGGAGAGAGAGAAAGAGAGAGTGGGAGAGAAGGAGAGAGAGAGAGTGAACAACACTATACGAGTGAAGTGAATGAGTGATTTGGGGGGGCAAACATGGAGAGACAGAGAGCCATAAATAATGAGAAGGAGATGGAGGCAGTGAAAGGGTGAAAGTGAGATGGTGAGAACAGATGGAGACACTCAGAAAAGGTTAGAAAGGAGAGAGAGAGAGAGAGAGAGAGAGAGAGAGAGAGAAAGCGAGTGAGAGGTGGAGGGGATGACCCATGATGACTGGGAGAACCCTGTGTCCAGTTCTACCGCTGTGCTGGGGCTATTTTTAGTGAGAGTGTGAGCGTCCCCCTTTGCCGTCTGGAATGAAACCAGGTGTCTGGACTCCTGGCTACAGGCTGTGCCAAGCAGACACGACTTTATCAGGCAGGACACGGAGACACACACACACACACGCGGACACACACACACACGGACACACTCACACAAACACACAGAAAAACACATACACACAGAAAGACACACACACACACACACACACACACACACACACACACACACACACACACACACACACACACACACACACACACACACACACACACACACACACACACACACACACACACACACACACAGAAAGTTCCCAAAAATGAATCCCCTCAGGCTCTGATAAAGAAATAAATCTAAATCGTACACACTGACACGCACGTACGCACACCACAGTGTCACTCAGTACCGAAAGCCACATGCAACCCATGTGCTTCCAACCCAATCCCCACACACACGCCTTGTACTATGTGTGTGTCTGAGTGTGTGTCTGAGTGTGTGTCTCAGAGTGTGTCTGAGTGTGTGTCTGAGTGTGTGTCTCAGAGTGTGTCTGAGTGTGGGTCTGAGTGTGTCACATTAGTAGAATGGCTCCATGTCACCTCCTCATTAGAGCGGTTTGAGGCGGTGCTAGAGGGTTTCCACTGGGTCCTAAGGAGAGGCTACTGCTGAGTGACCTTCTATCACATGGACCCTCCTGACCTCTCCTGCCTCCACCGGCCCCGGCCCCTCACACTGTCCACCTTCAGCAGACACACACACACACACACGCTCACTTCTGAAAGCTTAGACATCCAAGAGGAACATCAGGGAGCACAGTGTGCACACACACACACACACACACACACACACACACACACACACACACACACACACACACACACACACACACACACACACACACACACACACACACACACACACACACACACACACACAGCAACTAAAGCATAGGCACTACCCCATCATGAGAGCATGCTGTGTGACCTGCAGTCAGCCCTCATTAGGGTACCATAGCATAGTCATGATGACTGTCATCCACACAGCCGGAGAGGACTGCTGGCTAGAGCAGAAGACAGCACTTACCATGCATGTACACACGTCCAAACGCAAGCTGGGTACATTAGTGTGGGTCCCTCGCTGCCTCCTGTACCCACAATAAGGGCACCAGGCAGGCGGTCAGTGTTCTTTCCCTCTGTGTGTGTGTGTGTGTGTGTGTGTGTGTGTGTTCTCCAGCTCAAACAGCTGCAAAGGGACAATGCTCCGTCTACCCTGTCTACCAAGGACACATCATGTCACTGCCTCTGTTCAGCAAGCATGCATGCAAACCTGCACACACACACACACACACACACACACACACACACACACACACACACACACACACGGCTCAAATGAAAGCAAATGCATGTTCAGCATGTAGTGTGTGAGGAGACGTGGGGCGTCCTGTGGTCCATTAGGCCTGGTATGTGTGTGCAGAGTGACGTCCCTGAGGGACCCCCCAGGGTCTGCCTGCTCTGGCTGGACCCTCTCTGAGA
>NC_045160.1:14544120-14569120 GCF_900700415.2 Clupea harengus | reverse complement strand
AGAGGTGGGAAGTCCAAGCGTGACTGTCCGCTTGGCTGCTACTCTCTCAGCAGTGTGCGACAGCTCCAGAGACGGATATTTGAGCACTAATGGCAGCCGATACATTAAAAGGAAACTTTGGGATATTTCAACTTGGGCCCTAACTTTTGGGTCAGTCTCACAGTCATTTTCTACAGTTTCTTTACAGTTACTGAGGCAAATAGACACAGGTCTATCTAGGTAGGGTTTCTTTCCATGTAGTCTGAGCCAGTGGCGCAACAAAAACTTTTTACTTTTACACAGAGGCTTGCCCCATGGGATTACATTGTATAGCCGTTTTGAGATTGCCAGTTATAGCGTCCTAACTCAATATTGGACCGATTTCGATTGTTAATTGTCCTTAGGAAACGTTTGGACCCAAAAAGATCTAAAAATAGGGCCCAGGTTGAAAAATCCCGAAGTTTCCCTTTAAGGCACGCAGCGCTAACTCTAGACTATAGCCCTCCGCTAATGTGGTGCACAGACTCCATCCAATTCAAACAGGAGGCAAATGAGTTAAGTGTGAGAAGAGCCAGACCAGTGATCTCCTCACCAAAGGTATTAATACCGCACTGTGTTATTGTGTTCATGCTTGTTGATTAACTCCTAATTTGGGCTCTGTCGATGGACACCATATTTCATGTTCCATCTCATTTCATGTTGTTCAAGCCAGTTCTGGACTGATGAAAGGTTTCAATGCTTAATGTTTTTGCAGTTCGGCTCGCACTGCAGCCCTTTTGGCATATTTGATTTCTCATTGATGAGAGCAATGATAGTATAGCTGGGGTTGAGGGTTGTTGCTCTGTATTTAAAGACAGACAGACAGACAGACAGACAGACAGACAGTGTGTTTGTATTGGGACGAGACGCCCGAGCACGATGGTTCTGATCCATGTTTTAGGCCAATATGTAAGGCTGCACTGAGATCAGTCACTATATGTACAGTCGGTCTGGACCACGCATGCTGTTCTAGTTGTGCTTTTCATGTGAATGTGCGCGCATGCTGGGAGCAGCCTGTTAGGGGGGGACGGTTGCTGTGGCATACTCAGTTGGAGAGGATGTCTGCACTGTACGGTCAATCATACTGTCAGACTGTAACTAACACTTCAAAGACGTATCGAATGCGTTATGACTAACTGCTCTGTGCACTGTGCGTGCTTTTGCTGTGTGGTGGTAGTATGACCACACTGGGCCCACACTCCTGCGAGTGACAGCTGCTCCACCGCTTTATCTCAGGGCCGTGTGTGAGAGCGTGTCTGTGCCCAGATCAGAAGGGTTGAGGTGAGGGCCTGACCCTGGATCAGTGGGGCGTCCCGGGGGCGCAGCAGCACTGGTGCTATCCTTGACTCTCCTCAGACTGCTCTCCCAGGACAGGGCTGTGTAACGGCGGCGGTGGTCTGGCATCAGTGTAATAGTACCCCTTGGCTGAGTCAAAATGTTTTTTTAAAGAGGGCCGCACGCTGGGAAGCACGTTCTCATTTGACTACAGCAGGGTCTGTCTGACTTTTTGGATTCAGTGAGAACTAATGGGACGATGCTATCGAGCACTTTCATTCATGTCTGGGTTGTGAGAAATCACTGCATATGAATGAGAGCATGCTATCTTGCCCGTGGTCTTTTTTGGGAATAAGTGAACACACTGGTGATATTAGCGTATTAAACACACATTATAGCTCTCGCATTAGTCCCCTCTGGGTGGCTCTCGGGCTCAGCAGGGTCACACACACACACACACACACACACACACACACACACACACACACACACACACACCAGGAACACAGACATATCTGTGGCAGGAGAGGGGGGAAATCCTCACTCCTCACAAGTAGATTAGATCAACAGCCCTCCCTCCCCTCTCCTCCAACCGTACACACAACATACAAAAACAAAGTATTCAAAAATGCTCGAAACAGAAATGTTTTTTCTCTCGTTTTCATCCCATGATAACATCAGATACTTGTGGGAAAGCGTCCAAAACCTACAGCGCAGTCTCGGGTCTCATCTAGACAAAAAAAAAGCCTGTGCTTTGATAATAAACTATGAGTCTGAGTAATTAATTCAATCAGAGAGCCATTTCAAACGGCATCTGACAATTTTCATAAATAATTACGACATGGGGACATGCCCACACATACACAGGGTTTGAGTGCTGAGTGAGTTGCTTCCTGTGAATACAGCTGGGGGCTGGAACGCATAAGTCTACCATATAGGCTATATTGCTACCAGCCCTGTTGAGAGAAACAGGAACATAAATCTCTGGTAGGGTGTGTGTGTGTGTGTGTGGTGTGTGTGTGTGTGTGTGTGTGTGTGTGTGTGTGTGTGTCTGCCTCTGATGTTCATATGTTGAGAAAGGACGGAGGGTTGGGGAGAAGGCTGCTGTATTGTCCCCCTCTTCCGTGACAGTCTTAGGGGAGGTCAGACAGTCACAGACCAGTAGGCTCAGCAGTGGGCCTGCTCTGTATGTGTGTGTGTCTGTGTGTATGTGTGTCTGTGTGTGTGTGTGTGTGTGTGTGTGTGTGTGAGTCTCTGTGTGTGTGTGTGTGTTTGTGTTTGAAAGTGTGTAGGTTTGTATGGAAAATATTCAGACACGGACATGTGTTCGTCCATGTGTCTCCATGTGTGTCTGCCTTTGTGTGACTGTAACACTGTGTGTGTGTGTGTGTGTGTGTGTGTGTGTGTGTGTGTGTGTGTGTGTGAGTTCATGAGTGACTACATGTCTGCAAATGTCAAGAGCTTGTAAAAGAGTGTGTATTTGGGCAGGCTGTCTTACTGTCCATGTGTGAGGACATAAGTGTGAATGTATGAAGGGTGTCTGTGGTAGCGCGTGTGTGTGCGTGTTTAAGACTGAATGCACTTGCTGTGTGTGTGTGTGTGTGTGTGTGTGTGTGTGTGTGTATGTGTGTGTGTGTGTGTGCGTGTGAGAGGGGCTTCCCCTGCAAGGCTGTGGGAATGCTCAGGCACCGGGCGTGGCATGGGCTTGAGGGGACAGCAGACAGCCCCTCTCACAAAGCGTCCTTTGTGGACGCAGGAGCTGGCTGACCCACCACAGCCCTGCTCCCCATCAAACCACACACACACACACACACACACACACAGCCCGCAATAAGTGTTAAATGAAGACATACAGGCACAGACACTTCCACTGCCGCACCGTGCGCAAAATCGAATCATCCGCAGTGCATTAGCCCCAGCTCATGAATTCCCACTCTATGCTTTGAGCCAGGCCAGCACACACACCCTGACACCGAGAATGACTCCATGTGCCCTATGCACACTGTCCGGCTGTCACACACACACACACACACACACACACACACACACACACACACACACACACACACACACACACACACACACACACACACACACACACACACACACACACACACAGACACTCCCTGTACATCGATAAAAGCATAACATTAACTTCTCCAATCTTCATAAACAGCAGTGCATCTTTACTGAGCAGAGGGGGTAGAGTGGGAGGGGGGGTATGGGGAGATGAGAGCTAGGCCAGTGCTTTATGACAGGCGCTAATGCTAGGCTAATGCTACAGGCTTAAGGGGCAAATAGATCTAAATGGGATTTTTGAGGCTAGTGTCGTAATGGGGAATGACAGAGAGATAATCTGTTCGCTCAGCCATGGTAAACACTGGCTGGTGTGACATGGAAGGGAGAGGTGTGTGTGTGTGTGTGTGTGTGTGTGTATTTGTGTGTGTGTGAGTGTGTGTGTGTGTGTGTGTGTTTACGTGTGCATGCGTGGGTGAGCCTTGTCCTCCTCGCAGCCTAAATGGAATTTATGTTGGGTTAGCACCAATAAGCAAAATCCAATTTCCAACATTATGTCGCTGGAGCAAATCTAATTTGGGGATGAGTGCGTTTGCAGTGGGCCGTGGGCGCGGGGACATCTCCTTCGCCTGTCACCTGCCCAGGGATGGGGACGCTGGCTATGACAGCAACGCCTCCTCCGTCCCTGGGTTTCTCGCTCTCTATGTAACTGAGTTTCTGTTTCTCACCATCTCTCTCTCTATCCCTTGTCAGTCTCTTCCTCTCTTTGTCTGTGTCTGCCTGCTAATCTCTGTCAACAGGGAGAACAGAGGGCCCTGTCTCTCTCTGTAACCATGGCTGCAGACAGCCTCATTTGGACCAAGAGACAGAGAGAAATGATGGAAGTGGGAAAAGGGGCTGTCAGTGGAGAGAGAGAGTGGGGGAAAGAGAGATAGAGAGAGAGAGAGAGAGAGAGAGAGAGAGAGAGAGAGAGAGAGAGGACGCGCTCAGGCCCCTTGTGTGTCCAGACAGACAGTAAGTGCTGGACCATCTGCATCCGCCTTTCAAAGGGGACATGGGGAGCGGAAGCTGCGTGTCTGAAGCACAGTGCGCCGCCCCACACAACTACTGGATGGCATCTGCAGACGCCACAGCTCATCTCACGCAGGCCACTGGCAACCACACAACATACAGCAACGCGCCTCTCGCTCAGAAAGAGCACCGGAGACGTGCGCCGGGACAGTTTCCAGTGAGCGAGAGGACAGAGCGCAGAGTGGACATTAGGCAGGCCAGCCTCGGACAACACACTTTCCACATGACCGCGCCAATGTCGACAACGACCAACAACGACAACGCTGATGATGATTGTTGTGCCAGTGGCACACAATTGAATCTGGCGCAAACCTAAATGGGATTTGTCCCCGAGAGCTCGGGCAGGTAAGCCGAGCCAAACGCACACACACGCACACACACAGACACACAGACAGAGATGATGGATGCCCGCGACTCGGCGCTGGCTCCAGCGCGACTGACTCCGCTCACCCGTGTCACTTTCTATTCGGCCCATTTTCTCCTCCTCCGCCCATTCTCGCCCATTCTCCACGCCATCCCGAGGTTAACTATATGTTTATACGACTGCTTTTGGGCTGGGGGGTTGGATGTGGGAGTGGGGGGGGGAGGGGGAGGGTTGAGATGAAGTTGAATGTAATGTGATCAGTAATGAATTTTGCGTTACATTAGGGGCCGTATAAACGGACAGACAAGCGCAGACTACAAGTGTCCGGGAGTCCGGCTTAATCGAATGATGCAAAAATAGAGACAGAACCAATTACAGGGGAGAGGGCCCAAGTCGGTGCTGCTGCAGGGACGGCAAATGAATAGGTACAAATCGAGTTAGTGCCTAATAGACGCGCTGCGAGAGAGCGGGCCGCTCGATGCTAAACGCATTACGGGCCCCTCGTGACCCGGCCCGCTTCGCACAGCCAGCGCCCGAGCCTGCGATCCCGACTTCCATCTTCCCGTCCTTTCTCAGAAGAAAGGGGGGGGGAAGATGGACGAAAACATCAAAGGAAGCCTTGTTTCGGATGAGGGGGGTAGAGGAGGAGAGGGCAGGGTGGAAGAGGGAGAAGAGGAAAGTGGCGGGATGTCTCCTAAATGAGTTAAACATTTGGACAGTCAAGAGTGGCAATTTCCCCCCCGTCCTCTCAGTCTCGATGGTGGATGACCTAATTTGTCAGTTCTGAGGGAAACCTCCCTCCCCCCCCAAAAAAAACCAATGTGAATGTGCTATACCCGTCAAGTTGATCTGCCTGGGAAATTAGCTTAATGAACCAGATCTCTGTATAATAAAGAAATCGCGATCTATTACAGAGGGAAGGGTTTAAGGGAATAACAGGATGGCATGTTTAAGAGATTTATCAAACTAAGTGAAACAAAGTAGCTCACTTGATTGTGCTGATTGGCAGCTGCATTAGCCAAACAAATAGGACAAAATAGAGTTTGGCTCTGGAACGTCAGGACCAGTCGTGTTGCTTATGTGACTGAATGAGCTGTAAATTAGTGGAACTAACTAGGAGTGACGTCTTGGGAGAGGATGCCGTTAATCTAGTTGCTTAGGCACTCTTGTTGAAAGCACAAGGGTGTGTTCAGACAGATGCTAGAGCTCATTCTGTTTGAAAATTCAGACAACATAAATGTCCACGGGTGTTTATGTGAGAGAAAATGAGAAAGTGTCCATGAACTAACAATTCGAATGTTAAAATGTTTATATTGTGGTGCATAAATTGTTAGGAAGCTACAAATTCTAAATGTTTGTGTGGACAGATACTGTATATATGTGTGTATGTTTGTGCGTGTGTGTGTTTGTGTTGTTAGTTTGTGTGTGTGTTGACATTGGTGTACTCTTCTCTCACCTGTTCCGGAGCCCACAACGTCCCTGCTGGGCGACTCAGACATGGCGTCAGCCAGCCTCTCCCTCAGGCCCTCTTCCGTGGTGTCGGCCGAGGTCATGTGACGCAGGCCGAAGCTCTCGGGCCAGCTGCCGCACACCTCCAGCAGGGTCACACTCCGGTCGAACGTTCCTGCAAGACCCCAGAGAGAGAGAAAGAGAGAGAGAGAGTCAGACGCTTAGTGTACTCTTTCACACACACACACACACACACACACACACACACACACACACACACACACACACACACACACACTATGAGTGCTCATTCCCCCATCAGCACTCTGTTCTCTGCTTCATATTTATCTTACAGCACTGCGGCTGTCTTGAAATGATCACGCCACAAGATCCTCTTTCACTGAGAGAGGGAAGAGAAAGGGAGATAGAGAGAGACAGAGGGAGAGAGAGAAAGAGAGACAGACTGACATAAGAATAACTGTTCTGTTCTTCTCTCTTGAGGAGGTGAGCAGTGCTGTGGATGTTCCGGATGCTCTGAGCTGAGAGATGCAAGCAGCAGCAGCAGCAGTAGCAGCAGCAGCCAGAGCGCCGCGCCGCAGCGCAGGTACCTCACAGGGGTGATATGTGCTTCATGGTGCGCTACACCCCAAAGGGCCTGATCACACTACTGCTCTTTACAACACGCCAGAGGAGACGGCCTCTCTCTCTCTCTGTGTGTGTGTGTGTGTGTGTGTGTGTGTGTGAGAGAGAGGAACAATTCCTAGCAACAAGTGAATGTACCATGAGAGGAACATAAAGGTTTTTCCTGGAAGCGGGGCAGGAAGGAGCATCCGGGCTGATAAACAGGAGAGAAAAAGACAGTGTGCCTGTAGAGATTCTGGTCACGGTGGAGAGATAACCAAAGAAAGAGATGCAACAACATCATAGAGTAGGAGATAGCACGAGAGACACACGAGAGACCAAAAAAGAAAGAGAGAGAAAGAGAGAGAGAGAGAGAAAGAGAGGTGGCTGAGAGGTGAGTGGGGTCTCGCTCTGCAACCGCTACCCCACCCAGATACCTGCTGTGTGTAACGCAGGGGCCGGGGTTATCTGCACCGGTTGCGCAGGGACCCTTTGATCTGGGGGCCCAGCGACTATCTGCACTTGTCTCGGGGGCCTCTGGCTAGCCTCAGCCACACTCTGGCCCCTCTGACAGCAGCTAATGTGCGGGCGAGAGCACGGCGCAGTGCGGCCGTCCGGACGGGCCCCCGGGGCTGATAGCGGGGCCGAGGGGGGGCCGTTTGCTATCTGCTGCTGAACACTCGGCCGGTCCAGTGCAGAGCCGCTGATAACTTTATGCCACTTCATAAAAAGCTGTTTGTCCTGTGTCTGCCATTGATCCCTCAAAGGACTCCGCTCAAGCACACACACACACGCAGTTCACTCCGACTAACACACACACACAAACACGCACACATACTCTCACACTCTACACACATCCAGACCAGCAGGCCCACCATCAAAGCCAGAGCCCTGCGGGAGCGGGAGCGGGAGCGGGAGCGTGTGCGTGTGCGTGTGCGTGTGCGTGTGCGTGTGCGTGTGCGTGTGTGTACGCGCGCGCGTGCGTGCGTGCGTGCGTGCGTGTGTGTGTGTGTGCGTGTGTGTGCGCGTGTGTGTGTGTGTGTGCGTGCGTGTGTGTGTGTGTGTGTGTGTGCGCGTGTGTGTACGCGCGTGTGTGTGTGTGTGTGTGTGTGTGTATGTGTGTACGCGCGCGTGTGTGTGTGTGTGTGTGTACGCGCGCGTGTGTGTGTGTGTGCGGCCAGAGCGTCCGTGAGAACACAAATACCTCTTCTGTGCCAAGCAGAGACCCTCCACCGCCACAAATCATCAGGCGACACACAGTTATTCCGGCGCCTCCAAATGTAGCCTTTTTCCTTCCCCCTCCACCCTCCACCCTCCACCCTCCGCTGCGCTGAAGCAAAACCGGTGAAATTCGAATCAGATTTTTCTGCCCTGACTCCGGAGGCTAGGGTTAGTCTTGTGGTCGGTCGTCAGAGACAGTGAGAGACGGCGCATCGCCCTGAAACCTGAACTCTAAATACAGTTGGGGGCACGTGGGATGGGGCTGGGGGATGGTGGTGGGTGGGTGGGTAGGGGGGGGGCATGTTTGTATATCTCAACACTGATGCGTGTGCTTATGTTGGGCTTAATCCCTGAGTATGTTTGTTTACAGTAAGTGGGCCACAGTGTACATGTGTGTGAGTTTAGAGCTAAGCTTGTGCGTGTTGGTTATAGTTTGCATTGGAGGTGTGTGTTGTGTGTGTGTGTGTGTGTGTGTGTGTGTGTGTGTGTGTGTGTGTGGTCGCATGAGGGTTTTGATGGGACAGGTGATGGTGACTCTCTGTTCTCTCCTAAACTCCCTGTTCACTGTTCACCTACAGTGGGGAAAATAAGTATTTGACCCCCTGCCGATTTCGCAAGTTTGGCCACTTGGCCAAGAAATGTGATCTATAATTGTAATGGCAGGTCTATTTTAACAGTGAGAGACAGAATATCAACAAAAACATCCAGAAAACTGCATTTTATAACAGTTATGAATTGATTTGCATTTATCGCGGAAAATAAGTAATTGATGTTTTTGTTGATATTCTGTCTCTCACTGTTAAAATAGACCTAATATTACAATTATAGATCACACATTTCTTTGGTGGCCAAACTTGCGAAATCCGCAGGGGGTCAAATACTTATTTTCCCCACTGTAAGGCCATGAACACGGTTCCATTCCAGTGACAAACTCAGACACACACTGAGCATGGTGTTGGCACACGCATGACCGTGCGGCCGCTCCCCATGGCCTTCCTCTCTGACCCTCTGGAAGAGCAGAGTTCTGGATAGAGAAGATCAAAGGCAGCACAGCACACAGGAAACGGCAGGAAGTTAGAACACACACACACACACACAAATAATATGGCTCAGTTCTTCTGACAGACACGTCTGAGGGATGGGTGGTGGTGATGTCTGTGTGTGTGTGTGTGTGTGTGTGTGTTTGAGAAATAGTGTGTCTCTCTATGATTTCCCATCTCTGCCTGTGGGCATATTTGGAGGGGGTCCGGTGTCAGTATGGTAAAGGGCACGTGTGGAT
The DNA here is from genome assembly GCF_900700415.2 of Clupea harengus. Taxonomy (NCBI): domain Eukaryota; kingdom Metazoa; phylum Chordata; class Actinopteri; order Clupeiformes; family Clupeidae; genus Clupea; species Clupea harengus. The sequence continues at coordinate 14,559,806 of NC_045160.1, read as the reverse complement.
GTCAAGGTCAGGGGTTCATGCTGGCCCACAGGGGAGACCCTTCCATCGGCCCAGAGACCCATAAACACCAGCACAGGCCCTTCACTCATCCCTCACCAAATAATCATGGGCCTCACTTAGCAGTAATAATAGCATCTAAGCAACACTTTGGCCAGGAGCCTGATGGGTCGAGCCGGGAGGAGCCGAGCCTGGGTTGGGTTGGGTTGGGTTGGGCTGGGTTGGGCTCCTCACGTGTTCGTGTGCCTGGTGTGCGTGTTCTTGCCGCCCTATTAATTCTTCACCGGTACATCTCCTCTGCGCTGCGCAGATATGAGGACATCATGTTCACACAGCTTTAGCGGGAAGCGCCGTGTTTTTCATCATCATAAACCCCCCTCTCTAGCGCCCGTCCGCCCGCCCGCCTCCCCTGGATTAGTACTGGCCCCAGCTGTTGGCAAACGCCGGCCTGCACGTCTCACACCAGCCACACACTTTTCCTTCAAGATTTAATCGCCATTGCTGTTCACCTTTTTGTGGGCCAGCAACTCACAACAGAAATTCTCTCTCTCTCTCTCACACTCTCTCACACACACACACACACACACACACACACACACACACACTAAAATAAGTACAAGGTCACATAAACACCATGGCACATGCCGCAGTCTCCGAGCTACCTGAGGCCTGTCTGGAATGGCCAAACAGCTAAATGACCAGTAGGGTCCAGACGGGCTAATGCGATTAGGCTTTATTAGCTGCCCATAACATTGATTGAGCTAACAAGGATTTATGAGGCCGGACAGTACCTTTCTGTTTATAGTAATGTTCCTAATTTGGGCCTGGAAAAAGCCACCTTTTGAAGTGGAAGAAACCAAACAGTGTGTAAATCAAGGTTCTGCCGTGACTTCGGAAAGGTCAACACACAAATGCGCATCTCCCACGTCGGTCGCTGAGAGTTAATGCAGAGAAGTCTGCACGTTTGGTAGGGAAAGTCACTTAATTGGAATGCTTTGGCAGGGACACGAGGATGTTTCCAGCCCAGCCCAGTACAAGCAGAAGCCGGATGCAGGCAGAGGTGTTTGCGGTCCATGTGTATACATGTGAGTGTGTGTGTGTGTGTGTTTAGGGGGGTTGTGGATGCGTAGCTCTATCTGCTGGCGGGACACTTTGGCGGAGGGCTGTGCTTTGAGGGGTGATGCCAGGGGAGCTCTGCAGATAAGGGTGACACTTTGTGCTCATGACACCCTCCCCCCACACCAATGCACACACACACACACACACACACACACACACACACACACACACACACACACACACACACACACACACACACACACTTGCACCCTTCACATCCCCCCGGCCTCGCTTCATCTGCCTGCCCTGGAGCGCCCCTGCCCTGTGCCCTGCTTTCAGAGCCTCGCTCTCTGAGCCGCTTCTGAAGTGCTGCCAGGGAGCTTCCTTTCCATCACACACACTCACAGACACACACAGACACACACACACACACACACAGTTGAGTACATGAGTACACACCTACAGAAACACACACACGCACACACACACACATGCATTCATGCACACTTACAAAACAGCAGAAACACAGTCAGACAGCCCTATTACAACACACACACACACACACACACACACACACACACACCATCAAGCGGTCTTTGTGAACCCAGACTGACAGCATTAGAGACAAGTGCTCCTATGCTCGGGCATTAGAAGTCCTGAGAGCTGCCAGAAGTGTTCAGAGACACCGTGCTAGTGTTAATGCAGATGGAAGCTCCCAGGATTAAGCACATGATAGGTGGCTCCCAGGATGTCCCCTTTCGTTTTCCCCCTCTCTCACTCCCCCGCCCAAAAAACCTTAGTGTCAGGAGACCTCCCCCGTTCATTACGTTGCACTTCTGCCTTTTAAAACATTCACTTCCCTCCCCGTCTCTCTCTCTCCAGCTCTCGGAGTGTCAGTGATTCCGTCAATGGTGGCCCTGGGAGGGCTTTCCCTCACGCTCTCTTTCACACGAAGCGTCCCTCCGACTCTCGTTCCCCGAGCCCCTTTGCCGGTGTACGCCCCGGAGCATCCGCCAGGGCCACCGCAAAACCCCCTCTCCTTCTCCCCCCGTAATTAGCCCTAAACCTTTAATAGCAGCCGAGGCCCTCTGTCTCCACACCGTGGGTGGCACTTTCAGCACCACTCCAAATCCACCACTTTAAAAAAAAGCAAACGCTGAGGTGAGGATAGGGAGGTGTGCGGATCAAAGGCGCTTTCAGTATTTCAGTAGAAGGTATCGCAGTGAAACGCGAAGCTGCCAGGCCCTAGAAGGTCATGATGGTATGCCAGGTGATTACCACGTCAAGAGAAGGGGGTGGGGGTGGGGGGGGGGGGGGGAAGAGAAGAAAAAACGAAGAATGAGTCTGACCCGCCCCGATGGGATTACACTGTCCCACAGCACCTTTGGCATAGCCAGAGCTATCAGTGATGGATTAGCTGCCTGAAGGAGATTCTGGGATTCACACACTTCAGTCTGCGCCGCCGCCACGGCCTGGATTCCTTCCTTCTGGAGGGTGGCTCCTGAAGGATTCATTGTTTGCTCATCCAGGCGCCAAACAGAAAGTCAGAAGCGTGAGTCACCAGAAGAGAGAAAATCCTCGGGAGATAGACTTTAAATCCACAGCTGGCCTGCGCCCGCTTCTTTTCACCGGCTTCTTGGCTTCCTTTTCATTTTCAGCAGCCGTCCCGAGGCCAACTCTAAAGCCGCACTGAAACATCTTTGAAATACATCAATAAAACACAAGTTATAGTTGACCCCGGTGAAAAATCAGGAATGTTAGCTTCATAAACAACAATCCTGTTGCACCGCACTAACTCCTTCGAACATTTTACATGCCTTCAAAGTTTTCATGAGTGATAGGAGTTGAACTATTTCACGAAACACAAAATGCTACCCGCGAACATTTGCACCCTTCACTTCAGCTGACAGAGCATTGAGACGTAGCGAGCGATAGAAAGATCAGGCGTGACGACAACGTGCTGGCTGAGGTGCGGGCTAGGAGAATATAGATCAGATGAAAGGTGGAGATAAATCAGTGTAGTCTTCCCTGCTCCCCTCAGTACGGCACAGACAGAGGCAGCCTAGAGAGGCAGCCTAGAGAGGCAGCCTAGAGAGGCAGCCTAGAGAGGCACGCAGGGCCTGGAAGGACACAACTACTGTTACATAGCGGCACGTAGTTGCGCACAAAAAAATCGTGATTAATCATGAATAAAACCTTAAGTCTCATCTTCAGCTACTGAGCTCAAGAGATTAGTAACACAGCCTAGTAACACTGCCTAGTAACACTGCCTAGTAACTCGGCCTACTAACATAACTAGTGACATAGCTGCACACTTGTGTTTGATAAATCTTGTGTGTAATCATGATAAAAAACTTAAGTCTTGACGTCAACAGCTACAGAGTTGCGGAAAGTTGTGGCTGTTGTCTTTCAGTCTGCTGCTATCTCTGGTCCATCTCACTGAGGCCACCCACGCGGGTGCGGCCCCATCGCTCCGCAGGAACATGCCATCGCGGACACTGCCGCGTGTTTAGGTTAGCACATGGGTCCCCGCCGACTGTCAGCGCTGCACATATGGGCCATATGTTAGCGGGCCATGACCCGGAGCGCTGGGACAGACGCGTTCTGTGTTTGCACATCTTGTAAACACGCAGGGTTCCGTGTTCAGTGCCCGCACGGGCTAATCGCACTGCCGTGTCAGCTGAGGTGGGGAGAGACGGAGCGAGTGTGGTGTGTGGAGTTATGCGTGTGTGTATATGTGTGTGTGTGTGCATATGTGTGTGTGTTTGCATGTGTGTTGGGGGGTGCAGTTGCTACCCACTGAATGTATGGGGTTTTCTGCTGTAATGTCAACCACTTGTGTTGCTGAACCAAAGCAGCTTGGGCTGATATGAGGTGTCGCTATCCCAGGCTATGGGCTCCATCAGTGAGAGTCCCTGTCCGTAACATCACCCTCTGCCCCTGGCCACTGTGGAGCCTGGTCCTGGGAGAACACAGCAGAGGAGAGAGGTGCAGGATAGGGGGCGTTTGCTCTGTCACCCCTGGGAAGTGTGGGGACCCCCTGGGCCCAACTCCCCAAAGCCCCCTTACCCTCGACCTGACCCCGCCAGAGACCTGCGAGACCCAATAACTCAACATCAAACGTGGGCCATGCCTGCTCCACAGACAGGCGCGCAGTGTTTCTCATTTGGGCTCCAACCAGCCAGGCTTGTGTGTGTGTGTGTGTGTGTGTGTGTGTGTGTGTGTGTGTTTGAGCTAACATACCTAAGGCCCTAATGGTGCTGGAGTGGGAAATAAATGAGCAGGGAAATGAGAACGCAGCCTCTCTTGCAGACAACACTGTTCTTTCTCCTCTTTCTCTTTCTCTCCAGTTCGAGGGGTCGTTAATGGCTGCATTGGTGCCTGTCGTAGGGGTCTGATGGCATTAATAATAAAGTTGGCGGCGGCCCCGGCAATGATTAAAGGGGACCGATACGCTTGACACAGAGCAGGCCCCGAAGGGTGTGTTTGCTGACAAACGGCCAGAGAGCTCTGACAGGCCGGGGCGCAGGGAGCACGCTCTTCCCTGGCCTGGTGCTGAGGGTTTGCACTCTGGGCTCTCAGTCACACACGCACGCACACACACACACACACACACAAACACACACACACACACACACACACACACACACACACACACACACACACACACACACACACAACAGACATTCAATCACCTCTAAAACACACTTACAGATACACACGCTCTTTCACATCTAGCTTTCTCACTTACATATACACACCCAGGCACTCAGGCACACACACAAACACACACACACGACTAGAAACTTCTACATTACACGCCAGCTGTCATGTGTGGGCCAATGGAACATTAGTGTCCATGAATATCGCCACTACTCATTCTCCCTGCTTTCAAAGGCACCAGGAAGCCTTGGGGGATAAATGAGCGCTCAGGTCCAGCTTTCTCTCAGCCACCGTGGGGCCGCAGTCACTTCATAAATACAGCCGCCCCAACGACGTGTAAACACAACGAGACAAAGGACAATTAATAAACGCGAGTTTTAAGGGGCGAGGGGGACTGTAGCTCTTTTGTAAAAAGAACCGGCAGGTCGGGGGGGTGGGGGGGTTAATTGATATCGCAGAGTATTGTGTTACTCTGTAACCTAATGAGGCTGACATCTTGTTTATCTGGAGAAAGCTAATGTGTTTCGCAGCTACTTGAGCACATTTAGTATAATGACAGCTCGCGGAGCGACTCCTTCCTCCAGAGCTTGCTGGAGACAGAGCCAGGAGAGCTCCTCTCCACACCCAGAGCAGAGTGATGGTTTACGGACAGATGAGTCGCAGGCTCTGGGTGTCAGTGGTGGAAAATTTCTCATCCATAGAGTGCTACTATGTATTGGCTGTCTACATGTCTACATGTGAGCCAGCTGGTTTTCCTCATTTATCTTGAACGGTTTCTAGTTCAGGTGCTACATCTCATGGAGGGCGGCCGGAGTGGGCTGTTATTGTAGACACTACTGTGTGTGTTTTTTGTATTTTTTGTTTTGGTACACATGGGGACTCGAGACACGTGAGTCACACACATACAGTACCTCTGCTCGTTTTACTCAACAACTCAATACAGACAGAGACAGGAGGCACACCTCCACAACACCTGATCTCACACTATGGCGCTGTGAGAAGCTACTCGTGACGAACAAGTGCGAATGTGAGCTTTTCATGTATAACAAGAGAGTAAAAAAAACAGCGGGAGAAAGCGAGATGAAGACATGATGTGTGTGTGTGTGTGTGTGTGTGTGTGCGTGTGTGTGTGTGTTTGTGCAGGCCCCGGCTGCGGGCCTCAGATCTATGAGAGACGCGTGAAATCTGGCGCTGGGGGTCAGTGCTCTCATTAATCACGCCGGGCCCCGGCTCCATCCATCAGCCCAGAGTTTCAGAACCCAGAACCCCGGCCCCGGCCTGCACGGATCACACACGTCCCCCACTGACGGATGGCCCAACGCTCTAATCCTCCACCCTTCTGAAGCTCACAGCAACAGGGCTTAGGACAGGAACATGTGCTACACACACACATACACACGCACACACACACACACATACACAACTGACACACACCTTGGATGATATTTTAAAGACACAAAACACACCTCAGGTATCACTTCATAAAACACACACACAGACATACATTCATCAAATACTTTGATAACACCCTTCAGACAAAAACTCCAGGAACTTGACGTTCCACTGCAAACACCACGGTCTCTTCCTCACACACTTGAGCTCTGAGGCCGAGAGAGGCCTAATTCATGCTTGGAGTTTAAAAATGGAAGGACAGAGTGGACACTCCACAAACAGCACCACCACTACCCACACTGACGCCAAAGTGCTCGTATGGACATGGGGCACAGGGCTCCATAAACATATATGCTTTGATGCAAGGAAGCTATAGCAAACACCAGCGCTATGGTGAAATATTGGCAAGTAAACACTGCAGTTCAAAAAGCTTGATGCAGCTCAGAAACATCACTTTTGAGGGGGGGTGGGGTATGTGTGTGTGAGTGTGTGTGTGTGTGTGTGTGTGTGTGTGTGTGTGTGTGTGGGGGGGTGGGGGTGGGGGTGGGAATCCTGTGTTTCACAACCACTCCAGCTCGCCCCTGAACTCTCCCCAGTGTGATTATTAGCAGTGTGGGGGTCAGAGCGGAGCGGAGCAGAGAGGAGAAGAGGCTATTATTTATCCAGCACTTGAGCGGTGTGACTGCTGAGGACATGGGGCTCCTCCTCAGCGCTGCTCAGAGACTTCAGGCCCGTTCCCAGCAGAGCAGAGCAGAGCAGAGCAGAGCCGAGAGGGGCCGGGGAACAGCCGGCTAATGCTTGACCTCTGGGTCCCTCTCATGCAGCGCATCATCTCAGTGACAGCGTCCCCGCTAGCCTCTGCGCCTCTTCTCTCTCCCTCCTTCCCCACCCAACCCCCCCCCCCTCTCTCTCTCACCCACTCCTTCTCTCTTGTTCTCCTTCTTCTCCTCTCACCTGCACATCTGCCCTTGTTCTATCTGCTCTACCATCGCTCTTTACAATCATTCCATCTCTCTCTCTCTCCCTACATCTGTCCCTTCTCCCAAAGGAGAATCTCTCTCACTTTCCATCTTTCTCTCTATTGCTTCCTGCCTTCCCCTCATTCTCTCGCTTTCCACATTTCTCTCTCTCTCTCCACCTTTCTCTCTTTTGCTTCCCCTCTTTCTCTCTCTCTCTCTCTCTCCACCTTTCTCTCTATTGCTTCCCCCCTCTCTCTCCACCTTTATCTCTATTGCTTCCCCTCTCTCTCTCTCTCTCTCTCTCTCTCTCTCTCTCTCCGTTTCCATCTCTCTCTATTTATTTGCTTGTTGTTTACTCCTCCGCGGGTCCTGATAGTTCACACCACTATCCGGGAAATGACTCGGCACAAACATAAACCCTCGGCGCTGCATTTCTGTTTACTGTTGCTTTAACGCACGCCAAATAAATAGCTGCACGTTATTTATACATTCTCATGCGAGCAGAACAGCGGAGGAAGTCTCAGGGCAACGGGAGGGGGCTCAAAGCGCATGATCTCATTTGTGACACGCGGAGGTGGAGGGTTGTGTGTGTGTGTGTGTGTGTGTGTGTGTGTGTGTGTGTGTGTGAGTGTGTGTGCGTGGGGGGGTGGGGGGTGAGAGGAGAGTAGAGGGAGAAGAGGAGGGGTGAAGAGGAGAGAGGGACCAGACTGAGATGGCGACCACGATTCCTTTGCGCCATGCGCTAAACGAGTTAGGATGGGAGGAGAGAGGGGAGAGGGGGAGGAAGAGGCAGGAGGGGGGAGGCGGGAAACACAGCCTGTCTATTTATCTCATGTCCGCCACCGAGGAGGAAACATCGAAAAGAAAAAACTGGAAAAAGAGAGGAGAACTGTAAAAACAGAGGCCTCAGCTGGCAGTCAGATGAGAGGTGAGGGACGACACAGCACCCTCCCTCCCTCCCTCTCTCACACACACACATACACACACTCTCTCTCTCTCTTTGACACACACACACACACTCTCTCTCTCTCTCTCTCTCTCTCACTCTTTCTCTACTTCTCCCCCCACTGACACACACATCCACAGGGCCCTGGCCTTGTCAGGTGGCATTATCTGTGGAGCTGCTGATGTGTGCCATGGAGTCCGTGGCACGGGAGAAAGGGATATGATTGCAGGCCAGTGCTGGGGAGGAACAGAATACATGTAACAGCGTTACGTATTTAGAATACAAAATATGAGGAACTGTATTCAGTATTCAGTTACAACCAGAATACAGTTACATTGATCACTCGAAGGGATCGCTTTTCATATCGTCATGTCTAGGCTATTCGCTCTCAAATTCAAATATTCCCATAAGCCAGTGTTTCTCGAACCGATGACGGTCCACGACAGGGAAACTGACGGGTCCGCAGAGCCCTGCCACTGCCGCAGTCAATGCTTGGTGCTTCCCCACACCTTTGACTGAACTTCTTGCTTCGTCACGTTTTATTCCTGCTAGCTGAGTCATTGTCATGGCGTGTTCAAAGCAAGCAAGTCTGGATGCCTTTTAAGGAAATAGCAGCTATGCAGCTATGCAAATTTAAAGAAGAACCAGAGGAAAAGAACATCGCCGGTTTACTCGTAGGTCTAATTACGACCCATCTTATTCAATTTCATTCCATTTCCAGTGATAGCTTCCTTCCAAAGACAGTGTGTGTCATTTGCCAAAACATGCAGAGAAATGAAGCAATGAAAACATTGAAATTGTGCGAGCATTAAGAATGAAAACATGCACATCTTAGGGAGAAATCGGAGGACTTCTGCACAAGGAAAAGGGATGAATTGGCTATTAAAAATAAAACAAAAAAAATAACTGAAATAATGTAACAGAAAATGAGAAACACATCACATTTCAAACTACAGTAATAGGCTTGTCTCAGAAGACACACGGTCAGAGTCCAGGTCATGTCATGTCCTTCTTTATCAATTGCAAGAAAGCAGGCGCACCTATCACATTAGAATGGCGTCATTAACCTCTTTATTCACTGCATTATTTCCTGCCACGCCATGTTTGAAATCAAGTCTGACTGGTTAGGTTAGAGGTCAGCCTACATTGGGCAAAAGCTGTTCAGGTTCAGGTGCATCTTTACTCTTGCTCTCTGTTTATGATAGCCTAAAAACCTAACCCACCCCCCCCCACACACACACACACCACACACACACACACACACACACACACACACACACACAGACACAGACACAGACACAGACACAGACACAGACACAGACACAGACACAGACACACAGACACACACACAGACACAGACACACACACACACACACACAGGATTTCACAGCAAGCAGCAGCACAAAGTGTAGGGTTGCTGAAGTGTCTATCACTAGTCTGCCCTGTGTGGCTGTGTGCTGTGTGTGAGACCCGACATTTGTATGTGCTCACTCCGTAGGTGTGTAAACATATAATTTGTGTTTTCTGTGGGGTGTGTGAGACTCCTCTGAGTTTACTGTGTGAAGAGGAATTTGGAAGCGGTCCTTCCTTCACTGCTGGGGAAGCGGACCAACTCTGCTGAAAGAGGCAGTGTTCAGAGCTGCTCTGAGTATGACAGTGTGTGTGTGTGTGTGTGTGTGTGTGTGTGTGTGTGTGTGTGTGTGTGTGTGTGTGTGTGTGTGTGAGAAAGAGAGAGAGTGTTTTTACAGTTCAGACTCTCAGAATGAACACACACACACACACACACACACACACACACACACACACACACACACACACACACACACACACACACACACACACACACACACACACACACACACACACACATTGCCCGTCTCCCTGGGTGACTTCTCATTACTCCCACTGAAGCTGGTGCCATGCTGAAACTCAGCCCAGGCAGCTGCCACACTGGTGGAGAGGTGTGACTTACTGAGGGATTTGGAACTACTCTAGAACACGGCAGAACACGGCGGGCGGAACACAAGCAGGAGCCGCTGTGGAGTAGTCTAGCTTATCAGTGACAGGTGGGGGAACACGGTAGCCACGTTCCAACGGTGGCTACTGTATTTCTAGCTCTGCTGTAACTGCTTTGTTATGGTATACTAAAACAGAGGTGTTAACACTGTATGGTTTATTGTGGTACTGCACAAGAGAATCACTAGTTAGAGTGGTTGAGCGTGAGGTATAATGGTGTATATTGTTGGGTGTAGTAGCATTGGAAGTACAGTCATAAATGAGTATGTTAGCCGTGTTTAGTATAAAATGTCAGTGTGGACTTGAGTGCTACAGTACAGTAGTATACTTCAATGTGAGAGGACTGTAATAGCGTGAGCTGGGCATTCTAGTATACTGTAGAACTGTTCATTACTACTGTGGTAGTCTGAATGAGAGTTGAGTAGTATGCAGAGTTAGTGTCGATGGGAGGTGTGTGGTTCAGTGGGGTGTTAATGAGAGGTGTATGGCACACAGAAGTAGTGTGAATGAAACACGTGTAGAGTAGAGGAGGGGCTACCACACTGACTGCAGTCATTCAGAACACCACCACAACAACTTATACATGCATAGCTAACCACCCACACACACACACACAAACGCACGTGCACACACACACACACGTCTGCTATCACTCTCCCTCTCTCACACACACACAAATGCACGTGCGCACACACACACACACACACAAACACACACACACACACACACACACACACACACACACACACACACACACAGACACACAGACAAACAGACACACACACACAGACACACAGACACACACACACTCAACCCTCAATACTAATGTGTTTCTCATTCATCATCCTCTCCATTCAAACATCCAGGCGTTTTCAACAGCAGTGAAAACGTCCCATACATGGAGGCGCTGGAGGTATGTCTCTCATGCCTCTGTAATGGGCCGTGGCCCGCCTGAGCGTGCGGAAGCCAGAGAGACGGACTGAGAGTGATCCACTCAGGACGTGGCTGGCCCAGGAACACACACAACTCCAGAGAGGGGCTCAGTGTGTGTGTGTGTGTGTGTGTGTGTGTTTGTGTGTGTGAGCCAAACAGATTCTTGGGAGTCTGAGCGCTTCATTACAGAGGGCCCCAACACAGCTAGTGAGTAATTGAGTGGCTCTGCGTGAGAGTGTGTGTATGTGTGTGTGTGTGTGTGTGTGCGAGCCACACGGGTTATGAGGAGTGTGAGCGTTACGTTACAGAGGGCCCGGTGCGTCGCGGTGCGGCATGGCCCACTTGTCAGAACAAAAGAGCCGAGTGGCTTTTTAAATGTGCACTCTGTCCTCTCTGACCACCAGGCCATTAGAGCGGACAAGGAGATGGAGTTGCATTTCAAGCAGGGCCAAATTTAGATGGCCGCCGCCTGCAAGAGGCCTGAACTGTAATTTGCTACTGTGATTGAAGTGAGTGAGAATGTGTGCGTGTGCGTGTGTGTGCAAGGGCAGGCGACGGTGAGGAAGAATGTGTGTCAATATATGTCGGTGCATAAGACTGTTTGTAGAAAAGAATGCTCAAGAGAGTCTATGTGTGTGTGTGTGTGTGTGTGTGTGTGTGTGTGTGTGTGTGTGTGTGTGTGTGTGTGTAAGTAAAACAGAAAGAGTGTGTGAATCCATTTCTCAATGGCAACAGTTGAGCATCTGGAGGCTATCGCTCCGGCTGCCCTCATCTCCTGGGACACTTCCGCATTACTGGCCCTCTTATCGCTGTTATTCTTTGAAAACTACCGTAACCCAGGCCTCTATTTATAAACGCAGACCGCCGCTCCAAAGGAGGAGGAGAAGAAGAAGAAGAAGAAGAAGAAGAAGAAGGGGAGGGAGAAGGAGAAGAAGGAGAGAGAGAAAGAGAAAAAAGGCCACAGTGCTGAAGTGGAAAAACAAGCTGAGGACGTAATTAAAGGCCCAATTTGGAGAAACATATTGCATGTAATCACTTGCAAACGCTTCCTGCACGGCGCGGCGCTGTGCTGCGCTTTGCTGTGTGCCGCGAGTTCAATTACAGGTTTTTGTTGGAAAAAAGGAGTGGACTCTCCCTCTCGCTCTCTCTCTCTCCCCCTCAGCCTAGATCCCTCGTTCCATCTCTCCCTCTCTCGCTCCCCAGAGGAGAGGTCGGGCCCCAGGGCTGGGCCCTCGGTGGCTCTGATGTGGCAGGGTCCCCAGGAACCGAGAGCGCTGGCTCCCTGGCGGTAATAACAGCTCTGCGCCCGACCAAAGAGCTGCTCCGGCACGGGCCGCCACCGCCACCACCGACGTGCATCTGCACACGCCCCTCTGCCTGCCTGCCTGGGGTCACCGTGGAGGTCAGGGCCCTCAGCGAGACACAGACAGAGAGAGAGAGAGAGAGAGAGAGAGAAAGAGAGAGAGAGAGAGAGAAAGAGAGAGAGAAAAAGAGAGAAATCCGAGAGAAAGAGCATAAAAGAGACAAATAACCATAAAAAGAGAGAGATGCCACACGCGCTTACAGACACACACACACACACGTCAAAAAGAGGATTGAAATCCAGCCGCGACGCCCTGATTGCGTCGGAATCCCATTTGGTAACGAGGGAGTGGCGCCTAATGTGTCTCTAATCCAGCCCAATAGGGATGGGGGTGAGCGTCAGGGAGTGGTGCCCAAGAGTACAAGTGATTTCTTTAGGGCCACGGCGAGCCAGCAAGTTCACAATAATATATCTGTCTCTGCCAAATGGTAAACCCCTCTTAAATGGAATTAATCTCATTGAAGAGCTGGATGGGGTAGGGGAGGAGGGAGAGAGAAACAGAAAAACAAAGTGTCGGAGGTCCCAAGTGCTGTGGCGAGTGGCGCACACACACACACACACACGGGATCAGCATGTCTCTGGCCTGTTTGAGAGCAGCTGCTGCCATTGCTGCTGCCTCCGTTGCTTCAACAAATCCCAGCATCCACCTGGGAGCCACCCTTGTTCTCTCCTTCCTCCACCCAAAGCTGCTTACGGAGGAGCCTGACTGTGGCCCAACCTAGGAAGGAGCAGATCCTGTCCCCGGGGGCCGCTATGACAGCTTATGGAGAGCTCATCACAGTCATCATCCTCCTCCTCCTCCTCCTCTTCCTCACACACAACAACCATCAAAGACACAGAGTGTGAGCCAAGGCTCTGATGCCGTTTAATCTATTTATCCAGCAAACATGATTCAAAGCAAGTGCAGATATTGTGTTCCCTTCAAAGCAAACTGATGCCACTGCTGGTAGACTACTGGTTGACTTATAAGATCACAAATCTGGGTGTGACCAATGATACATCTAGCCCAAGACACACTATCTTGCCACAGCCTATGAGATCTGCTCACGCTCACTCACTCCCTACGTACGCAGGGTAGAGAGGCTGTGTGATTGTGGAGGTGTGCAGTGTGATATTGGGTTAGAGGCTGTGTGATTGTGGAGGTGTGCAGTGTGATGCTGGGTTAGCCACCCGACCTGCTGCTGCTACCGCTGCCAGTGCTGCTGCCTGAGGACTCCAGACTCTGGACAGGCTGGCCTGGGTCCTGCCTGCTAAACAAGCCCTATAAATCCCTGCTTAAGGTACCTGCAGTAAAAGTGTCAGGGGTGGTGCTTTAATATGGCCACACACGCCGGCACTAAAGATGCTGGGGGAAGAGACCTGGCTCGAGTACTTAAGGGGCCCACCCCCTGACCTCACCACACACACACACACACACACACACACACACACACACACACACACACACACACACACACACACACACACACACACACACACACAAGCAAACATGTACATAACACACATACACACACACACATACAAGCAAACATCTATGTAACACACACAAACACACAAGCAAACATGTACATAACACACACACACACACACACACACACAAGCAAACATCTACGTAACACACACACACACACACACACGCATGTGACCACACTTAAGCCGACCTGTGTGAGAGATTACAGCCTCTTCATGGAGGCCCCAGTATTGACATTGACGTATTGACATGGCCGGGAATCAGGCACTGAGAACACAGCCTGTCACTCTGTCTGTCTGTGGAGCCACATGACACTGGGGGTCAGGGGCAGTGTGTAATTGTGTGCAGCCATTACTATTCCAAACAAGCGGCATAAAGGGCTTCAGACAGCCCGCCGGAGACGGTCACCGGCCGGGGCGGATGACGACGAGGAGGCCAGGAGGGCAGAGGGTGAAGGAAAGGGTTAAGCACCAGATCAATACCGAACATTTACGATAATCGAGTTAGAAACCACAACTGAATGGGATACTTACAAGGCCAATGTTAGTGTGTGTGCGTGGGCGGGTGCGTTTGCAGAGTGACTGAGTGACTGTACAGTGAGTATCTGTGTGTTTATGTGTGTGTGTGTGTGTGTGTGGAAAGAGAGAGTGGAAAGGGGGGGGGGGGGGGGGTGGTCTAAAGTACAAAAAAAAAGTTACCGGACACTATTTGTCCAAAAAGGAAAGAGAGAGAGAGAGAGAGAGAGAGAGAGAGAGCAAAAAAAGGAAAAGCAAGCAAGGGACTTTAAAGAGAGTAACACTGAGCGGTAATGTGCACAATGACATCTGGGACTGCAATCAGCAGCCTGCTTTCATGAGCTGCCAAAGCAAACAAGCCAATAACAAATCCACTTTGCAGATCATCGATCTGCCCCCGGCCCATGCCAAGGTAAATACGCCCGGCCCAAGTCTGCCTTTAAACGGCTGCTCAGGGATGGGAACAGGTCACCTCGCTGTCCTGCCATCTCTGTGCCAGACGGCTACAGTAACGCACGCACGCACGCACGCACGCACGCACGCACGCACACACACACACACACACACACACAGAGACACACACAGACACACACACACACACACACACACACACACAGACACACGCCCGCAGACACACACACACACAGAGAGACACCTGTATTGTTAAAACGTGCAAATCTCGGTGAGTGTACATATGAATGCAAACTGTTGATACTAAATCCTAGGCCAGCAGAGCACAACCCTGCAATCAATCTGCGATGTTGCACTTACTGCATAAATCCACTTAAAGGAACTGGAATTGGATGTCATGTTGGAAGCTGAAGGGAAAACACTGGAATTCAAAGCATGGGTTTGGCTTTGAAAAAGCAAAAAGAAATGGCCCCCAAACACATCTGTGAGGGTTTATCTGCTGGCCTCGGCATTACACAAGTCTTCGTAATAATATCAGATTCAGGGCCTGGGAAAAGATGATAATTCACTGAGGAACAAGAATGTCTGTTGTTGTTAGTTTTTACTGCATGTTTGTAGCTTGCCGAGTCCTACATCATGAGCCGAGTTAAATAAGTCACCACTTAAAGACCATCATATTTCAGTCCTACAAAATGAGTTTCATAAATGCAGTTAAGGATGAATATTTTCATTAAGTTAATTAGCCATTATCTAACAGCTAGGTGTGTTAATTATGGAGAAGCCAGCGGTAGTTAGCCTCTGTCCTACCAGAATAGTCCATTTTTAGAATAGGATACTTTCAAAAAATGTCAAAAATGTGTTATTCCTGCCATAAAACTGATAAATATTACCCATAATGAATGTAACCGCTATACCAAATAATAAAATAGTAGTAATTATAAGCAAAAATTTAAATGCAAAA
>NC_045160.1:14519120-14541620 GCF_900700415.2 Clupea harengus | reverse complement strand
GTGTGTGTGTGTGTGTGGTGACTGAACAGGAAAAAGCCACTGTCTCTATCATGGTGGTGGCAGACTATGAATTCTGAGCTAAGAACTCAAGACTGTAGAGAGGACAACAATTCCGCCCATCCTCCTCCTCTTACACACACACACACACACACACACACACACACACACACACACACACACACAAGTCAGCGGGAAGAGAACTGGGGTTCCTCACATCCTGCTTTGATTAAGGCCCTACATGTGTGTTTCTATGTGTGTGTGTGATATCATCTCAGGCCTGTTGACTCAGCGCTGCTCAACACGGGATGGGATCCACAGGAGGAGCTGGCCCACAGAGAGAGAGAGAGAGGGGGGGGGCGGAAAAGAGAGAGAGAGAGAGAGAGAGAGAGAAGAGAGAGAGAGAGAGAGAGACCACACGCCCACAAACATACTCACGTCAAAGCTAAGGCAGTGACTCAGCCACGCCGGCCCAGAGGAGGAGAGAAAATAAAACCGAAAGACAAAGAAAGAGAGGAGAGAGCAGAGTGGGTTAGGACAGACAGAAGGACGACGGGATCTCTGGCCAAAAGGCTCGGCGGCCATTTTTGTGCCCCGGCTCAGGTATCAGTCAGCGGTGGCAGCTCCTGAAAGGCCCGTCGCCTGGCTGCACTTGACCCGATCAGCACACACCACACCACACCACACCACACCCCTTGTCTCGAATCTGGGGCGGATATTTTTAGTCCAAACAACTGAAGCGGTGTGCAGGAGACACATGATGTAGTTTCCTGTTTGGCCACGGTGCCTGGAAGTCAGAGAGGTGTGTTTGTGTGTGTGTGTGTGTGTGTGTGTGTGTGTGGGTGTGTGTGTGAGAGAGAGAGAGGTGGTTGGGGGGAAGTTTGCAGGAAAGAGGGAGAGCTCGTAGGAAATGGCTGAAAGTGAGATCCAGGAAGAGTGAGCTGACTGGAGACAGAAGCGTGAGCCGTAGGGAGACGACAGTAACAGACAAACGGGAAGAGGAGTTCAGGCGGAGAAACAGAAACAAAAAGCAGTGACAGGAGTTACTAGGCCGGAATTGAAAGAGTAGATAGACTGAAACTGAGACCCACACTCACACAGAGCCAGAAAGAGAGAGAGAGAGAGAGAGAGAGAGAGAGAGAGAGAGAGAGAGAGAGAGAGGGAGGAAGCGAGGGAGTGAGAGGGACAGATAGTGTGAGTGTGGTAGAGCATGTTGAGGCTAGTGTGGTGTGTCTTTGTGAAGGGGTGAGGTAACTAAAGCCAGATGGGCCAGGAAGAAGAGGAGAGAGGAGAGAGGAGAGAAGAGAGGAGAGAGAAGAGAGGAGGAGGAGGAGGCAGCGGTGGTGGTGTGATGGTGGTGGTGGGGCGGCGACTGTGTGAGAAAGAGCAGGCTGCCCCGGCCCTCACCACAGCGAGGCCGTCCGGCCCTGAGATTCCTCTGCTGCGGGATACCTCCCCCCTGCTCCACACACATCAAAGCAGCCCCAGGCCCAGGCCCAGCCCCCGGCCAGAACCAGCACCGGAGCCAGAGCCACCGCCACGATGGCAAAACAACAACAACAACAGCAGCAGCAACAACAACAACAACAACAAGATGTGGAGAGAGGGAGAGGGAAGACGAGAGAGAGAGAGAAAAGAGTGAGAGAAACAGAGAAAGGGAGAGACAGAGGGAAGATGAGAGACAGAGGAAGAGAGAGAGGGAAGAAAAGAAAGAGGGAGAGAGAGAGGGAAAGAAAATGACTGTCAAAGATTAAGGGCTGAGGCCTCGTCTCCATCTGGGCCCTGTCATTTAGTGTATTAGCTGTGGTCTCCGTGCTGAAATCTGCCATTATGAGGGCCAGGGAGCAGGCAGGGGGTGGGTTGCTGGCTCTCTCTCTCTCTCTCTCCTCCTCTCTTCCCAAGGGTCTCTCGTTCTCCCCGTCCACTCTGCTTCTCTCTCTTTACCCCCTTCTCCTCTCATCTTAGTTTCTTCCATTCTCCACGCCAAGCCTTCCACTTCCCCCATGCCTCTTCCCCTCCTCTCACCACCACTCTCTTCTTACCCTCCCTCCCTCCTTCCCTCCACTTCTCCTCCTAAGTGTGTGTGACTGTGTGTATCGATGTGAGTGAGTATGTATGTATGCATGCATGCGCACACGTGCACGCATGTATGTTTGTGTGTGTGTGTGTGTGTGTGTGAGTGTGTGAGTGAGTGTGAGTGTGAGAGAGAGAGAGAGAGAGAGAGAGAGAGCGAGAGAGTGTGTTTATGGCCCTGAAGCCAGGCAGTGTGCTGGAGTCCAGCTGAGGCTGTGGTGTGGTGTGGTGTGGTTTGGTGTGACGTGGGGTGGGGTGGTGTGGGGTGGTGTGATGTGGGGTGGTGTGATGTGGGGTGGTGTAGAGTGGTGTGGGGTGGTGTGGTGTGGTGTGGTGTGGTGTAGAGTGGTGTGGGGTGGTGTGGTGTGGTGTGGTTTGGTGTGGTTTGGTGTGACGTGGGGTGGGGTGGTGTGGGGTGGTGTGATGTGGGGTGGTGTGATGTGGGGTGGTGTAGAGTGGTGTGGGGTGGTGTGGTGTGGGGTGGTGTGGGGTGGTGTGGTTCCGGCTCAGAATGGAGAGACCAGAGCTGCGCACGGCATGGAGCCTTCCCCTTATGAAACGCTGTGGTCTGCGACCTGCACACATCACACACTCACTCTCACACACACACACACATATCTCACACACAGCCAGGCCAAAGCCTTGATTAGAGCCCAATCCCGCTACACGCTCGGCATTGGGTCGCCTCTCTCCTCGCATCTCAATTCCAGAACGGTGACTTCACAGGCACACACACAACCGCCATTACCGCTGCGCTAAATGTCTTCTATGTTTTGCAGCCCTGACAGGCGTGGCTCCCTCTCTCCGTCCGACCACCATCACCAGCCTCCGCCTCACACTCATCCTTCTCGTGGTGTGTCTCACTTTCGTCTTCGTCTCGTTTTGTCCGGACGCTGACAACGACAGCAACAACTTTTTAATTAGGCAGTGGCAAACGCCTTCGCTCACGCGATAAATACAGGATGCGGGTGATGGAGAAGCGAACACCCCTCTTTAACGCCTTTAAAAAGAGAATCCAACAAAATAAAAGACCCAAACCTAAAACTTGCGTGTTGAGTTTAAAAACAAAAAAAACTAAACAAAAACAAAAACAAAAACAAAGAAAAAGGGAAAAGGGAGAAAGAAAAAACAAATCCTCCCACCATTGCGCTGTGCCAAGGAGGAAGTGAGAGCAGGGCCCTTAAGAAAAACAATCCCATCCTGTCCTTCACACTTGGCTGCGGACGCTCGTCGTGTGTGTTATGAATGCGCTTGTTCACAAGCTCCGGGTCATTAGCGGCAATCACGGACAACTTCCACGACTCCAGTGTCCCCAAAGGCCGGAGAGCGCTGCCTTTTCGGGGTGCACTGGGCCTCAGCACCCCCTCCACAACCCCCCTCAAAACCTCCCACCCCCCTCTGAGAACAGGCATATAGCTTTAGCTTCGGGTTTAGTCTCCTCTTCTATGGGCTATACACTCAACAGCCATGACAGCTGTTTGCTACTGTGCTGCCAGCGGATTAGAGAGTGTATTCAGAGCGAGTTTGGCAAAGGGGGCTCCATTTCATACTCAAATCTGAGAGGCATTTCCACCCAGTTTCATCAAGGAGAGCAGCCTTTTTACCCCTGCAAACAATGCAATCCTTTAATTCTGGGAATTTAGCGAGGCTCCGAATGACACGGTGTACGGTGAGGTGCAGAAAAGCACAAACGAGTGGGAGGGACGCTGCAGCCCGAAGAGGTCCTGACGACAGGGAGCAATCAGTCGCGATGAAAACAGTCATTCAAAGACACTAACGGAAAATATCTGCATAGACGAACCACAAAAAAATCCCCCACCCGAAGCCAAACTCTGCACCAAATTACGAGTGCGGCCGCCGAGGTTGGTCTCTGAATGAAGTGTTTTAATTTCCTTTCCTGCTGGTTTATTCATTAGTTTGAGGAATCTCCCAAAGTCTAATGCGGCCCCCATCCCTGTGCTTAAGTGGAGGGGGGAGGCCCGCTGTGGGCTGATCAGGGCAGATAAGCGGCCATGTTGCCCCGCTGCCTGCCAGCTCACTGGTGTGTGGCTGCCACCCCAGGGCTGCTGGGTGCCACAGTGGAGCAGGGGGGTGATAAGAGTGAGTGTGTGTGTGTGTGTGTGTGTGCGTGTGTATGTGTGTGTGTGTGCATCAGAAACACAGAGGTGGGTGAATGTGTGTGCTTTTGTTGTCAACTGTATAATACTGCCTATGTGTGTGTGTGTGTGTGTGTGTGTGTGTGTGTGTGTGTGTGTGTGTGTGTGTGTGTGCGCATGTGTGTGCAGTGGGCGTGGGGGGACAATAAAAAAAAAGACGAGATAAAGGGAAACAGTGTGTGAGACACAGAGAAATGAGCAGAGAGAGAGAGAGAGAGAGAGAGAGAGAGAGAGAGAGAGAGAGAGTGAGAGAGAGAGAGGGGTAAGTTAGGATAGAAACTCGGCGAGCCAAACACAGCCCCAGCCCAAGACACACAGCCCCAGAGACGGGGAGAGAGGGGCGGGCCAGCTCTGTCCCTGTTGTTAAAGGGAGGGAAGCCCCAGCCCCAGCCTTGAGCCCATATATCAAATCTCCTACTGCGCTGTGCTTCGGTCCCTGCTGGGCAAATTTGTCCAATTAGACACGGCCCCACGGGGTGGAATTCAGTGTGAAATGTGTCTGCCACTGTCCACAGATTAACCAACAATAAAGGCCATTTCACAGACACGCCGTTTTACACCCCTCCATCAGTGGCAGAGCAGCAGGGCAGGACGGGGCAGGATGGGGCAGGGACGAGCGCACCGAGGGGGGGGGTTCCTGACCCCCATCCCTCACCCCTCAACAGCACACAACTACACAACATCCCTGTGGTCAGTGTGCCACTGAGTCTTCCTCACATGGAGAAGAGAAAAAAAAAACACAGCTACAGAGAAACATCTACACGCAAAAACCCCGTAAACGTCCATTAACACACACACACACACACACAAAAGTGCACGTAAGCACACAGAAAAATTCACAATAAATACACACACACACACACACACACACAAACAAACACTCACAAACAAACACTCTCTCACTCACACACACACACACACACACACACACACACACACACACACACACACACACACACACACACACACACACACACACACACACACACACGTACACACACGTACACACACGTACACTAGATGCTCCAGGTGCCTGGCTGTGAGCTCTTCACATGTCCTGCTGGTCCTCCTCACA
This sequence comes from Clupea harengus, assembly GCF_900700415.2. NCBI lineage: Eukaryota > Metazoa > Chordata > Actinopteri > Clupeiformes > Clupeidae > Clupea > Clupea harengus. Next base: position 14,536,319 of record NC_045160.1, on the reverse strand, counting down.
CCCGTCCTTGCGTTGTGATATAAGCCCCTAAGAGCTCTCGGGCTTAACTACGTAAGAGCCTTACATGTGTCATAGGAGGCCAGGTGCCAGCATTAATACAATTTCATGTCTAAGAGCCTTAACCAATACACACACACACACACACACACACACACACACACCCACCCACTGACCACACTGACCAGCCATCAGTAATCACAATGTGGAGATCAGGAACAACATCACGCCACTCAGAGAACCTGAGTTCACCAGCCTGCATCAACATTTGCTTCTGTCACCTATGAGAGATCACAAAGGTGCCAAGGTGAAAAACTTAAAACCTAAATTGTGTCCTGCAACTCTACTGGTAGAGAGCGGTGCTAACAACGCCAGGGTCATGGAGAGCACACATAGATCAGGTAATCAGGTAATATGTAATAATACTGTTACTGCCTCTGGACAAAAGCATTTGCTAAATGACTAAATGGAATGGAATGTAAATTATGCGGCAAATGAAACTGAAATTATGCTGCAACTTTTCCCTTTACTGTCCCACAGGCCATAATTTGGAAAGAAAATGGAAAAAAAAGAAACTTAAATAATAGGTAGTTTTATAAAGTAAACAAAAAGAAAAGCCCTGCACACCTGACACCTGGGGAAGACTGATGATTCAACGATTCCACTCAGACATCCTGCTGGGATAAACAAGGGTATAAGACGCTGGAATAAACACAGACAATATTAGGATATTTGGACGAGAGACAGGGAGAGAAAGAGACACCAAAGAAAGCAGGAAGTGAGAGAGGGAGAGGGAGGGGGAGAAAGAGAGAGAGCATTTTAATTCTCAGCTGTTTCAATCATCTATTCCAATGCTCCGTTACATCTGGTTTGGACAAACACGGAGATGAACCCAACAAACTGAATGAAATCATTCTCCGAGGGACACGGCCAGGCGGTCAGGGCCTCAACCTCCCTGAAACATGCAGAGGAGTGAGCTGTGTGTGGGGCAATATTGTGGGCATATTTGGGTGCAATAAAAAAAAAGCGAAGGGGAAAAAAAGTGGGTCATTTGGTTGCAGGCCTGATAAGAGGAGCTAGAATCCACAGCCAGGATTACCAGGGAACCCAGAGGATTCTCCTGAGTATGGCACAGAGTTAGTTTGTGTGTGTGTGTGTGTGTGTGTGTGTGTACTTGCGTAAGTTTGTGTGTGTGTGTGTGTGTGTGTGTGTCCATGTATGCTTGTATGTGTGTATGTGCTTTGGTTTGTTTGCATGTGTGTGTGCTTGTGTACATGTGTGTGTGTGTGTGAGTGTGTGGGGGTGGGGGTGTGAGACAGAGAGAGATAGAGATGAGAGGGAGCATTCCCACTGGACTCAGGAGAGGGGCTCTCCCCACCCTGTGTGAGGGGGTCTGCGCCCCAGCACCATTGTCTGTGAGCGGGGGGCGACGCTGGCGGGAGTTCTGTAGCAGATCTGGACATGTTATCTGGTGAGGTAAATCCGCCTAAACCTGGCACTAATGTCTTGGGGGGTGAAAGAGATTAATAAGGAACGCTTCCAAAGGCTTTAGAGCAGTTAAGAATCTTAACCCATTTAACCTCCTCTGGAGCACAATCAAATCAGGACATGGGAGACAGGGAAAAAAAATAAAAAATAAACAGAGGACTATCCCCCCCCCCCCGGTCTGTAGGACCCCTGCCAGGAGAGGTGTTTGTTTCAGCCTGCAGGTCCTCTTGTAGGTCAGGTCCAGCACACAGACATAGCCAGTGATGCAAGCTCACCTGCAATCCGCTCCCAGCATCCGGTCACACCGCCTCGCCATCTATACCTCATCTATTTATCTGTCTGTCCTTCTAGCTTTCTGTCTGTGTCCACTTACCTGACTGTCTGTCTCTCTATCTGTCTATCTTTCTTTGTATCTATTTATCTATCTGTCTGTAAATCTATTGATCAATCTGTCAGCTGTGTATATCTATCTAGCCATCTGTCTGTCTGGTCATTGATCTGCCATTCAATGCTTTTATCTCTTCATCTTTGCATCTACGCCGGGGCCTTAGGTCAAGCACATACAGCTCTTTCTACCTAGCGACAGGGTGAAGAGCACATCATTACAGGGCACCACACAATCCTTAATACTCCTCAACCATTACGATGCCCTTGCTTGTTCAAATGTCCATGTTTATCACTACATCCATGTAGAGATCTGTAACTACAGCCTGCTAACACAAAGGGTTAGAAGTGCTTCATGTCCACTTGTGCTTTTCCCCTGGCTGTGTCTTCCCTGGTGGGCTGGTTTTAGTGGATCGGTGCTAAAAGCGGACGGACGAGGCAGAGGCCTCTGAGTGGAGGTGCTTTGATGCCGCCGACCTGTTTTTGTTTCTGAAGAGCAGCGCGCAAGACAACATCAAAGACCCTTATGGAGGCGGCATGGAGGCAGCGGGGACGGGAAGGAGGGAGAGAAACATGGAGAGAGAGAGAGAGAGAGAGAGAGAGAGAGAGAGAGAGGGGTGCTCTTTCATGAGGGCCAAGTCCACACTTTTAGCACACTTCAAGCGCTACATGGCAAATCTGAGCAGTCTCATCTGAGACTAACATCCCATCGACAAAAGTCAACTCTCCCGAGAACTACTGGAGGTCCAGGAGCAAAATCAAGATGCTGCTTTTTCCCTCGACTACAAACCCCGAAAGGGTAAAAAGCCAAGTTCATGTTTACGAGCTGGACAGAGCATAACATATTGTGATCGCTGCAATGATCATTTTCAAGATCATTTTAAAAACATCAGAAAACACGGTGCAGTAAAGATGAAACATACTCGTATGACATTCGCCAACAAGTCCAACGTTTTATGTTACCACCAGTGTTTGTAAATAGAACTAAATCAAGCCCTCTCTCACAAATGAGACATTTTATTGAAAAATACAATTATGCATGAGCTTGGCTAATCGTAATTGGAGAGACTTGGCATCAGTATTGTGAAAGGCGAATGCCAACATCCTGACATCGCTGGAGGTAAACACATATAATCATTCACGGCTGGTCCCTTTTCTCTTGAGCCGCCCATCCCCCGAATCTGCCCCGCCCCGTCGATATGCGAATGCATCATGTCGGGCCTCCTTAGCTCCCCGGTCTAATATTTCCTTAATGTAATGGAGTTTGATCTGGGGTGTTGGATGTCCGATATTGTGCTGTTTTATTAGCGTAAAGAGCACTGAGGGGCTCTCGGGTTCGCTCGGAGCCCTGGACCCTCTCCCCGCACCCCCCCCTCCCTGCGCTAGACACCGTTGTTAAAGGTTGTCTGTACAGTCCAATAACCACAGACGAATCTCCACTCCGAGGGGTGGGTGGGATGGGTGGGGTGGAGGTGGGAGGAAGGGGGAGTGGGCTCGGGTGGGGTGGATGCAAAATGATACACTTCCAGTGAGTGGGGCCTGACAGCTCCTCCAGACACTGGATCTGGCCCGAGAGCATCGACGCCGGTCCCTCCAGACCGAACGACCCCCCACACCCACCAGCCAGGCTAGTGCCAGCTAGTGTCCACACACATACACACACACACACACACACACACACACACACACACACACACACACACACACACACACACACACACACACACACACACACACACACACACACACAAATATACACGCAAATACAGAAACAAACGCACACACGCATGAACATGCGCACTGATGCAGACACTCATACAACACGTTCACACAGAGGAGCAAAAAAACACACAAACATGCTTCCACAAACATGTCGCCAAGCAATCACAAACACTCGCAAACATACACACTCTCTTTTCCTCACACTTACACAGACCGTCTACAGACACCCTCACACACACAAACATGTCCACAGACACCATCCGGCGCCCAGACAACTGTTTCTCTGCACGGCCCTACAGACAGAACTGAGCTTGCAGTGCCTTATTGAGTGTTTGGGGGGAGGGGGGGGGGGACAGAGCTGTCTGCCAGGCTGTCAATAACAGAACAGCCCTTTAGACCCACCAGATAACATGCCACAAGTGCTTCTGGGCCTGCTTGTGAACGCATTATGTTTGGATTGCAAATCTATCAAACGCAGAGAATTTTTTTCCAGAAGGAACCATACAAGGAGCGCATTGAGAGGATGTGTGGTGCGGTGCCTTGGCACAAGACCTGGCAGATACTGTCATGTGAGGCTGAAGCTTTGACTTGAGCAAGCAGATGTGTGGAGGAGCGATGCAGCAGCTTTGACATTGGAAGGGTGCAATGAGGATGTCAACAGTCAGCACGAGAGGCAGTGACTGAGTGAGAATATCTACACGGAGTGAGGCTTAAATAATCGGACACTCTCAACTGAGATGGATGGAGGAGGGGGGGGTAGAGAAAGGGAAAGTGACCCCCCCTCCCCTCCCTTTGGCTCTCCAGCTCGGACGGGTGAGGGTCTCGGCTGACTCATCCCCCTCGTGAGACCCCTCCCCTCCTCCCCTTATGCTGGCCCCTCTTCAGGAAGCTCTTCCTGGGAAAAGGAATGCCAGCCGTGCTGGGAAGACCACTCCGGGTCAAGATGCCAGCGGAGGTATTCGGGGAGCGGGGGGGTCTTTCGTCTCCAAGGAACATCTCTCTTTCTGATGATACATCGAAGGGATGGGGGCAGGACGTGCTGAGAGAGTGAAAGAGAATTGGACACCAAGACAGCCACAGAGAATCTAAAAACAACACCAAAAAAAATCGCTGCAAACACATTCCGTTGGATTTTCTTAGATGGTTTAGACCCATTGTGCCTTTTGTGTTCTTTTTCTTTTTTTTTGGGAGCGGGTGCAAAAGTTCAAGCCATTCAAAAATAGGCCGTTCTATTTCAGTTGTGTCCAGGGACAGACCGAAGTCCAGTAAGTGTAAATAGTGTAGCTGAGCGCTCGATAAGGCAGAACGTGCAATGGGATCCTTAGAGGCTCCAGCATTGCACCTCACACTCTGCCGGATGAGTCAGCGGCACTCGACCGCCTTGCCAAAAAGGACAAAAAAACGTTGGGAAATTCCAGGTTTTTCCACTGCGAGACAGTAGACATGGAGTCACGCTACAGCAGGGAGAACATGGCTGCAGATCATTCAGTACAGCTCCTCCCAAAACAACTCTCTGGCAGGAGAAGAGATGGTCTCTTCCTCGATGGAGCAGTTCTCACAGACTAGCCTAGGAAGCAACACACACCAGCCTGACTGACCAACCCCCCCTGCCCTCAGAAGCTGATGGATGAGACAGTGTCTATCAGGTCAAATGCAGGAGGGACAGCTTTCTCTGCAGTCGGGGGTCAGGGGGGGGGGATTGGGAAAAGAGCTGTACCCTCTGCCCCCACCTCGTGACCCCTGAGGCGGTCGTGACAGGACGTGACAGGATCCCGTCCAGGTCTGTCCGACCCGCCTCGCGGATAATGGATGGGCGTCGGGGCGGGACGCTGACAGGTCCGACAACATGTGTCCTCGATTTTTCTGGCGAGGTGCCAGGCACCGCGGCGAGCCCTTCTGACAGGAGCGCTCCGTCACCCGCCGGCTGGATCTGCCGATCGGCATGTGCCGGGGCTACCTGAACCAGTGGCCACCTGCCCCCGACACTTTAAACTGATTGGGACGACAACTGCAACAGCTGGCCGGGGATTAAGGCAGGGGCAGCAACAGCCTGTGCAGCCCCCTGGTCTAGTGGGTCACGGCGAGCCACGGCCGAGCTCTGCACCTGTCACAGGCCCAAACCCAATCTCCAACCCCCACCCAATCTCACCCCCTCCACTGGAACACACGGGCGGGTACCAAATCCCCACCCTCCCCTTCGCTCTCAACTCCCCTAGAGACAACCGTGTTGGACACTGGGCAAAGACCCCTCCCCCCTCCCCCTCTCCCCCCTCCCCTCGCTGGCTCTTCCCCCTGCCCCGCTCTCCCACTGTGTCCGAGTGCTGGCAGGATCAGCAGGCTATTAATGGTACTTATCAACACATGCGGGTGCAAAAGGCCTGGCGATTTTACGGCCTGATCCGCGGGTGAAGGCCAATCCCTCCGAGCCCGGATGACTCACAGCAGCGCCGCAGCAGCAGCAGCAGCAACACGACACACACATCTCAGCACCCTGCCTGCCTCACTCTGATGACTAAATCTCTCTCTCTCTCTCGCACACACACACACACACACACACACACATACACACACACACACACATGCTGCTCCTAAGCCCTCAGTCTCACGATTACACAGTTACACAGCACAGCTCTGGGCTCACGTCTCACTACTGTGGTAAACACGCTGTTTTAAAGACTGTGGACTCTGGAAGGTATACATTCCCTACTGTACATTGTTGAGCGTACAGAATAATGTAAACAATACAGTACCAGTCAAAAGTTTGGACACACCTTCTCATTTTTTGAGAAGATTTTTCTTTGATTTTATTATTTTCTACATGGTAGATAAAACTTTTTTTGTTTAGTACATCATTCCATATGTGTTCTTTTGTAGTTTAAATGTCTTCAGTATAAATCTACAATGTAGAAAATAATAAAAGTAAAGAAAACACTTTTCAAAAAAATGAAAGGTGTGTCCAAACTTTTGACTGGTACTGTATATACAGTATTTAAGCTTAAGACTATAGTAAAAAAAAAACATTCCATTAAAACTAACTCAATATGCCCCATTTCAATGTATTTTAATCGTCTTCTAATCTGACCCATCAGTGCAAAAAGGAACATGTTCTTACTTCATGCTGAAATGATGCTATTATACTGATCCATTACAGAAGGTGACAGAAGCTGGGAACTGCAACCTGGAACAGTGGGTTGTTATGTGACCTGTTATGTGTGTGTGTTTGTGTGTGTGTTTATGTGTGTGTGTGTGTGTGTGTGTGCGTGTGTGTGTGTGTGTCTGTGTGTGTGTGTGTATGCTGGCACTGGAGTGGATTTAAGAACCTGAGGAGGGCAGATGGTTGCTGGCTGTGGCGGAGCTGCATTTGACACAGTGCAGAGGTGTTACATTAGCCCCTGACACTCAAGACACGACCCTCAGCATGCAAGCTCAGGAGGGCCAGTGTGTGTGTGTGTGTGTGTGTGTGTGTGTGTGTGTATGGAGAGGAAGAGAGGGGGAGATGTGCTGTGTATTGTTAGTGTGTGTGTGTGTGTGTTAATGTTAGTGAGTATACTGTAGGGGTGTGCGTGCGTGTGTGTGTGTGTGTGTGTGTGTGTGTGTGTGTGTGTGTGTGTGAACGTGAGTCAGTCGGCACCTCTGAAGTTTCATAAGGCCACGTCGGCTCGTCTCAGCTGAGGTCATGTCTTCCCAATCCAACCCAAACACTTCCCCTGTGGCCTTCCTGCCTCCCCTGGGCAGCGCTAGCCTGGCGCTAGTGTTAGCCAGAGAGTAGAACAGAAGAGGAAAGAATCACTCCGCAGAGTACAATGCGTTTTATTACCTCTAGGATGGGCCTTTGTGGAGGGAAGAACCTGGCCAAAAGAGAGCCTGGATCTAAGGCTGCTAAAGACAGTCACGGAGAGCTATGTTGCTAACCCGGTCTTTTAAGAGACGTTGGTGCGCTGCAGCCTAAACACGAGTGAACATTACGCAGACAACCTGCTGAAACCTCCATGGCTGCACACGTCAGGGTGGACGTGTAATCTGTGGCCCTGGTGAAGAAGCGCGGTGACAGAGCCTCTGGCCACACAGCAGACCACAGGATACTCTGTTTACTCTCAAGGCCAGCGCCAGAGAGACCCACACCTGCGCAACTCCCCATCACACACACACACACACACACACACACACACACCGCTTGTGTTGCATTGGTCAACACCTTCCTCTCTTTCTCTCTGTCTCTGTCTCGGAGGGCCCAGCCCGTCCCTGGGCGGTGAGGGGAGTGGTGGTGTGATGGTGGCCTGTGCCCGGGTAGGGTTGCAGCGCTGGGCTCCAGTGGGCCCTGTGCACGCCCTGAGTCTGAGGCAGCAGCTCTGAGTGATGAGAAGCAGACCTCCGCTCTGCTTCCACTCAGAGAGCGAGAGAGAGAGAAAAAGAAAGAGAGTGAGAGAGAGAGAGAGAGAGAAAGAAAGAAAGAAAGGGAGGGAGAGGGAGAGAATCCCAGCATCCATGCCCTCCTACCACAACTCAAAACAGAGGAGTCGCCGCTCACGTTATGGCTCCAGATATGCTGGGCTCCTAACCAAGGTTAGATTACATTACACCTACTGAGGAGAGTGAGCGTGAGGGAGGAAGGAGAGGAGGGAGGGAGGGGGAGGGAGAGAGAAAGAGAGAGAGAGAGAGAGAGAGAGTGGAGGAGAAAAAAAACACACAGCAGAGCTCCTAATACTGCCCCAGCCTCCTCTGCTGAGCTGGGTCTATAATAGTGGTCATTAAGTGTAAAACGATAACTCAAGAAGATAAAGCATGCGCGGGGGCCATAGGATACACTCTCCTGGTGTTTTCAAAGGATTTTTGCATGATCTGTAAGACTGCTAAAAGACACCATAAAAGCAAACACGCTCTAAAAAGCTACTCTAGTCAGGTTTTAAGGGGGATTTTTGACTAGTAAAAACAACATCAGACCAAAGCAGTAAATGTCATGGGGTCAATTTTCACCAAATATCTGTGGCCAAAAAAAAAAAAAAAGCATTACTCTGAGACAAAGCGAGTTGTTAACAGCCGTTGGACGAGGCAGCAAAACAGACAGAACAGCCTCGTCAATCAGAACTAGCCATTAGTAGAATGTTGGGTAACAGTGACTCATAGGACACCACAGTATGGGCAGTATGTGTGCACCCTGATGCTGTCTTCTCACAGTTCTTCTTACACTTCCCAATGAAATACCCCGATTCCACCACCACAGCTTCAAAGAGGAATATTCACATCAGATAGACTGCTTGACGGATGGGGACTGTTTATATAAAAAAAAATGAGACCCATCAGGCACACCATGGCTTCACCTCACTAATCGTGGAAAGCCAGCCAGCCATGATGGCCGTTTTGTGTCTTCAGCTCTGTTTCCTATAACTCTGCGGCTTCAGCCATTTGTAATTGATGGTTTCCATTAGGATCAAGCGATGAACAATATGGGATTATCGCAACGCATGTGAAACATAGACACAAAGAATGTCTCTGGTGGAGTCACTTTTCCCAGATTTTTTCCCTTTCAGAGTGAAGTTGGGCGAGTCTCTTGCTTGTTTTAGTTTGTGGGTGATATTTCAACGGGACAGCGCTGTGATGAGGTGATGAGTGTTTTTTCGTATAAAAGCAACGTCAGAAAGAGAGGGGGGAAATAAAGAACGGAAGACATCGCACATGTTTAAATATGGCGTAACTGAAGTGGCTCCAGAGTCTTGTCGCCCTCGTTCACTCTGTCTCCTGCTAATGCTGTTTGCCACTGGCTCAGACAAGAGAGAGAGAGAGAGAGAGAGAGAAAAGAAAACCATTAACGACTAACTGGAGCCCTGACTTCGGCACTTCACCTTCTTTTCTTTCTCTTTGTCCTACGCAGACACACAGACAAAGAGAGAGAGAGAGAGCGAGAGAGAGGAGGAGAGAGGATTACCCGAGGAGAGGCGAAATCTCCTCAGACGAGGAATGTCACTGAGAAGAATTGGGAGGATCAACAAACTCACTCCACTGGAGTTCTACTGGGGGCATCCTGAAGTGTGTGTGTGAGTCTGGACGGTACTTGCAGGCAGGCGCTGTGCTGCGTACACAAACATGCCTGACCAAACACTCCACTCACAAACTCACACAAACCTGGAGAGCTGAAGGAGCTAGGAGGAGTTGTGCAAAGGTGTGTATATGTATGTGTGTGTGTGTGTGTGTGTGTGTGTGTGTGTGTGTGTGTGTGTGTGAGAGGTGGGGGTTAGGCTCAACATAAAGATTGTGGGTGTACTCAGTTTGTAGAAAAGAGTACTAGGGGCGAACACAAATTCAAAAATACAACCATTGCATACAATTATTAGTCAATTTAGTTTGATATGGGAGTTCGTTTGTAGTGTTTTCTGTGACAGCTTCTGGCCATCAGTGCTTTTGTTCCCCAAGCTTGTGCAGGCCACATTTTAAGGGCCAGCTCCAGTTATCAGAGGCAGCGGTTGGGTGGTCCCAGGCCAGGGGCTTCGGCTCCATCGCAAATCACGGCGCTAATTGCCGTAATTCTACACATGGTGACAGTTTTAGCCCGCAGAGCGCCAGGGCCTGTGGCCCGGAGCAGGTCACCGGCAAAGGGAAGTGTTCGCGTGTCGGAGCTTTCTTTAGGGCCACGCCACCCAAGGCTGCCATACATCACCCCCCCCCCCCCAGCTCTCTCTCCTGGTTGACAGGAAGGAGAAGAAACACTGGTGAGGAGGGAGCCGCTGTGAATGGGTCATTACCAGAGTTGGGCGCTGATAGAGGAGAAGGCCATTTTTTTCCCTTCTAAACTTGAGATGGAGAACCAGTTGGTCCATTTCAACCTTGAGAAAACCCAGCCAGACCCAACCCCCCCCCCCCCCACCATCAGGTGGGGCTACTGCTGACAGCCACTCTGATCTCCAGACACTCCCATTAACCTTGGACTAAATGACATCACCCCCTCGCACTCCCCCCCCCCCCACCTCACACACACACACCTACACCCCCCTCCCCTCTCCCTCGGACAGGGCTTCTCTTGCTCTCGCTAAGCAGATATGATTAAACCGCGAGGCACCAAAGAACAGAGGACCACTGACATTCTTCTCAAGCACACCCCCCCTCCCCCCATCATAAAGTTTTGTCTTTCTTTTTAACTTGAAATAGGACCTGCTGCTCTTGATATATTTTACTGACACTGTATACATGTGTGTACACAAAGAAAAACACTTCTTTCATGAGCTTCTATTTGGATGGAAAATGGCTGTAAAGCTGAAGGTCTGTATAAGTGGCATGGAGGGATGGCGGTCAGGAGAGTTGTAAATGGCCTGATTTGTAATGGGCCTGGCTGGAGAGTGGGTCAGGACAAGACGAGTGTGCTTGGTGAACACACACACACACGCACACAGAGATGGGAAGAGTGTGCTTGGTGAACACACACACACACACACAGAGATGGGAAGAGTGGTTCTGGTGAGCCCGGTGCTGGCCTGAGGTGCCCCGGCTGGAGCCAATCAGGAAGCCGACGTTTCCGACAGGGAAGGTGACAGCTCCCCGGAAGATTAGCCAGACCACCTAGAAAACGACGAATGGGGGGGCAGCGCTTAAGCGAGTTTGATTATTATGCCTGCGCTTGCTGCCAGCGCTATATTTATCCGTTCCCATAAAGACGGGCAGAAAATAAGACTTGGGAATGGCCTGGCCCCGCTGGTGCGTGCCGAGAGGGGTGTGTGTGTGTGTGTGTGTGTGTGTGTGTGTGTGTGTGTGTGTGTGTGTGTGTGAGTGTGTGTGTGGGGAGGAAGTGGCGCTTCACCTCAGACAGTTCAGTGTGTGTTTAAGGGCTACTCTGGCCAGAGCTGTCGCACAGCCTGGGATAATAATAGGATGTGTTGCATTCGTGATGCAAACACAGTCCTTCCCACGTCTCACTGGTTGGTGTCGCTTCTAAGCTTTGGGGGGACCGGGGGCCGGAGGGGGGGGGCCCTATAAATCTCTTCCCTCGAGAATCTAAAGGCTTGTCAACCGGAAAAAAGAGAGAAAATAAACAAATAAATACATACATGCATAAAAACACATGCAACCTCCTCCATCCCCTCCAGTTCACATTACTCCCAGGGAAACGCACATTCCTTGTTTATCTTCAAACATAAATAACTTTGGGAAGATGGGGATCGATACTTTCCCTGCGTCAAAGTGACACAACCCAAAAAAAAACCGAGTGGGAGAGTGAGATGAGGGATCTAGGGAACGGAGCGAGGGCAGGAGGTGTATTTGTGTGTGTGTGTGTGTGTGTGTGTGTGTGAACATTTCAACAACACCAGTCGACGAAAACAGAGCACCGTCTCTGTGATGACTCTGCATGGGCTGTTCCCATGCCCCCCGCGGTCAGCGCGCGCTGATAAGTGTTGCGGTCCAGTCTCAGGCCTGGGGGTGGTCAGAGGGCTGGGCTGCAGCAGTGACCGGTCCAGCGGTGGTTTGTGGGGCTTTGACTTCTATTACCCCTAATGCGGGGCAGTAGGCGCAGGAGACGTGAGGTTTCTCTGCTCCCGCTGCTTGGCTTGGCCAGGGCTTCTTCTTTTTCTTTTTCTCTCTCTCTCTCTCTCTGTCTCTGTCTCTCTCTCTGCCATCTCTCTTGAAGGATTTCACGTTTTCTTGGTTTCGCTCAAAAGATTCACAGCGCTTTTTATTACATTAAGAGCTATCATTACGACAGGCCTGGAAACTATAATTGGATTGTAATGGAGAAAAAGTTGTCAAAACACAATTAAATAGAAAATATGGGGGATAAACGTTGGAAAGCCATAAGATAATACCACGGTGTTTCTTTGCCCAAAATAGGAAAGAACAACAGCAAAACCATTACTTTATGTCAGGCGACTTTGATTGCTGGAAAATGATGTGGACCGGTGACCCTTTGTAACCTACACAAGGGCAAACATTTTCTCCTCTTGTGTCTTAGAGCAGAAAAAAAAATGAAATGACCAAACTGTGTTTTCGTTTTATTCTATTTTTCCAAGATCTCATAATGGGTTTAATTCTGAAGAGAATAAAAATATATATCCACAGAAATAATTCTAAATGGACGTAGGAAAAACATTGATGATTAAGTATTCCAAAACAATGGAGCGAGTGAGAAAGTCAGACAGAGGCACTTGCACTTAATGGCCAGGCATGGACTCCCATCTCCCTACTTTTTCGGTTATGCCATTGTTTCATGTCGTGATGGCAACCGAGTCAGTTGTTGTGCCCCTTTCATGTGGCCCGCTCCGGCCCTCTGACTACCCAGTAGCCTCTCTGCCCCGGTGTACAGCACAGGCTGCCTGGGCTTCCAGTGGCACGGGGTTCAGCCTGACCCATGTGTTTTTAATTAGTGCTGCGTGTCAGCGGGAGGGGTAGGCCTGTGTGGGGATGAGGGATGGGGGGAGGGAGGGAGGGAGGGGGGTATTAGGATTTGAGGAGAAGGACAGGACGGGCCCGGGATGGTGGCGGCGGCGGCGGTGGCAGTGGGGGTTAGCTTTCGCCGCGGGACGTCCTGACACCGAGGGCTCTTTGTTGTGCGCGCATGAGGAGGTGCAGAGCCGCTGTCCCGTCTCCCCAGGCCCAGATTAGTCTCAGGCATGTAACACAACAGTTACTTTGTAAATCCTGTTTGAGCGTCACCCCCCTCACCCCTCCTTCACCAACACACACACACACACACACACACACACACACACCACACACACACACACACACACACCTCCTCTCCCCCACGGTTACTGGAAAGATCATCATTTCTCCCTCTCCCTTCCCTTTCCCTCTCCTTCTTTCTCTCTTTTTGATTTCAAAGCGGATTTAATAAAGAGGAAAGCGTGGAGGAGAGAGAGAGAGAGAGAGAGAGAGACAGAGAGAGAGAGAAAGAGAGAGAGAGGCTGTTAAAGCAATCGCCGGGGCTCTGACATTAAGCAGTGCAGCCTGCCGAGCGCTGGCCCAGCGGCCCCTCTAATCTGGCCTGATTTATAGCGCGCTCTTCCTGCGCCTCTGCAGCCGGGGAGGGCCTCCGAGCCTGGAGACAGCCTGGCTACGCTACACCACCCCCCCCCCCCCCCTTCACACACACACACACACACACACACACACACACACACACACACGCCTGTCTCAGCACCAGCCCCATAGAAGCCGCTCCGCACGCTATGCCCTCTCACCAGAGCACTGCGCTGGCCTGCATGGGTGCACGCTGTCAAACTGAACAGTCACACACAGTCTAGGCCACAGGACATAACACAAGTACACCACAACAGGCACAGACTAGCGCATTCACACGTACACACACACACACACACACACACACACACACACCAGGCCACATAGCATGCACACTAATTACATTGCATAGTGGGTGTACACATACATACATACACACACACACACACACACTTGGTGATCCACATCATGAAAAAAAACATAAATTTAAGCTGACGGTTACATGTATACAATCAGAGGTACAGCGTGGAATAAAAGCGTGTCATATTGCATAGAGACCTTGGCCACGAGTGTTTAATCTTAATGTCTGTGGGGGGTAAGTGCTGAGGAACTGAATAAGGGTGGATGTAAAGGTGCCAGCGTGTTCACATCTCTAACACGTCTGAGCATCAACACACACACACACACACACACACACACACACACACACACACACACACACACACACACACACACACACACACACACAGAGTTTCTAAACATAGTGATAAGAAAGCCCACGTGCGTGCGGGGAGAGGAGACACAAATTGTGCGCTGACAGGAGGGTCTGTGCATCCATCTTGGGCAGTTGTGTGAAATATAGCATGACGGATGTGCGCGGGACGTGCTATCTGCTTGCTTTACTGTTAGCTTTGACACTGGCAGATATGGAGACCATTCATGTGGCGTCTTATCTGCGAGTCTGCGAGACGCACATCTTAAAACCAGCAGCTCCGTCCCTCTAGACATCCTCCTCCGACTGTCAGGAATAACGGAAACTCCCCAGTCAAGACCTCTCTCTTCATCTCTCCGCTTATCCCTCGCTCTCTTATCCCTCGCTCCCTACTTCTCTTCACCCACTCAACTCAAACCCAGGAAACCACCACAGTGGGACTCATTCATATCAAAACACAGGGGCCCATTCCTCTCATCCCTTCACTCTCCCTCCCTAAACTGTGTATTCGCTGCTCGCAGCCATGCGTGCCCAGATTTTTTTTTTTTACGCGTATCTGCTTTTTAAACGATCGTATAAACAAAGCGCCTTAAACCCTTGCTGGCTGTAAGGGAATATCTGTGATTAAGGGGGAAGACTGAGCGGGCAGGGCAGAGTCCGAGTGCTCGGGCCCAGACAGAGAGGCAGAGACTGGTGGGCCTTTCCCTTGAGCCTCTTCATCATGACACCTCTCTGTGGAAAAGCAGCATGTTTACGGGCAGGTCCGGGTCCACTGTGCCAGCTGTTTAGAGAAGGCCCCGCCATCCCTCTCCATTAGGCCGCATTGGCCAAGAGGCGCTGGCCATTACCTTGCCAAGACTGTGTAAACACGTGAGGTACACTCGCCACCCACGCGCACAGATGGACACACACACACACACACACACACACACACACACACACACACACACACACACACACACACACACACACACACACACACACACACACACACACACACACACAGAAATCTGCATGCACAGACACAACACACTTTTGAACACGACAGGCACACTTACACACTGTACACACCGCCCACAGATTTTCTGAACAAATCCGCACAAACATAGCCAGAGACACAAAAAACACGTATATAAACATAATATACTATACTCATCCTCCACGTCCCCACATACACATTCATGGAGCCACACATATTATGGTATATAAACATACACACTTATGTCAAGCATCCATCCACCCAATCCAGTTAACTTCAGGGTAAGCATGAGCGTGGTTTGGCTAACAGACAAGGAACCTGGGAGAGGTCCAACAGGCACTTCAACTGAAGCTCCGAGGCACAAATACTTCTTTTTGCTGCTTTGGATTTGCATTGGTCTCACAATCACCAGCAGAGACCGCGGTTCACGTTAACGGCGAGCACTCATGACGGCTATTGTGAAACATACTCATCCTCAAACCGCTCCGACTCTCTTCCCGGCATTGTGAAACCCTCACTTATTTTTATTTATTTTAGAAAAAGCCTCCTTCACAGTTCCCACAAAAACCGCACGTTTTATTAAAGACGGGTCACAGGGACGCGAGGCAATCTATTACATGACAGAAGAGCCGGTGATGAAACAACAACACAATTACAGGGGCGGAACTCCTGTCCCTGGGTCTGGGGGCAGGTACCTGTAAGTGATTTGGATGAGTAAGAGAGTGGCTAGCGTGCGCTGGGACACTCTAAACAGGGGGCTAAACATTGTTCTAAACCCACGGGGCGGAGGGGAGGGGAGGGAGACCCACAGCTGGCCCGGCTGAGAACAGACAACTGAAGGGGGATCGGCGACAGGTCTCCCTCTCTCTCTCTCTTTCCCTCTCTCTCCCTCGATCTCTTTCTTCTTCATTCTCTCTCTCTCTCTCCTTCTCTTTCCTCTCTTTCACCCCCCGCTGTGTTTTAATTGCCTTGCTGAGCAATCGTGGCATGATTCAGCCTTTTAAAATGAAATTGCTGCCGTAATAAAAACGAAAAGTTTTATTTTTTTGGGGGTGGGGGTGGTACGCATGCCTAAGTTCAGACAGAGTTCAGGTCTGGGGAAGCTGGGTTCTACACTTACCCCCTAAAGGAAAAAAAATCCTCTGCTGTCATCCTCCTGTTTCTCAGCACAAGGGCCGAGAGAGAACCTTTCTGCCAGTGGAGAGAGTTACTGTGTGAACATCGCCTGCGTTGGACATATTTTATTTCTCAGGCTGAGGGGGAGGTGGGGGAAGCGGGGGGGGGTACAGAGGGTCACTCTTTAAGCCAGAGTTCAGTAAGAGCCTAATTTTAACCCTACGCTACACTGACAGAAGCCCAACTGGAGAGAGCAGGAGAGAGGAGGAGGTTTGGTGGGAAGCTCCACAAAGGGGCCTGACCTTCGGCGGCAGGAAGAGAGCAGAGCCGCCACTGCGTCCCTCTCTCTCTCTCTCTCTCCCTCTCCTTCTCCTTCTCTCTCTCTCTCTCCTTCTCTCTCCCCCTCTCCTTCTCTCCATCTCTCTCTCTCTCTCTCCCCTTCTCTCCATCTCTCTCTCCCGCGGGATAGCAGCCTGGCAGAACACTGAGGCTCCCGTTCCCACCCCTCTCTCTCTCTCTCTCCCTCAGCTCTCCTCGTTCGGCCCGACCCGACCCCCGCGGCCCGGCTCGGCCTGGCCAGGCTGATGTTCCCAGGCCTGTGCCCTACTTCTGAGTGCTGACCCCGCGGCTCCGGCCCCTGGCCTCTGCTGGACGTGCCGTTCCCAGCCCTCAGGGCTCCAGCACTGTCCGCTGGCCTCCTCTCAGCTCCCAGATGTGGCCTGGCCTGGCCTGCCCCGAACACATACAGCCCAAGCTGAGCCACCCTTAATCTCACTTCCTCCCATTCCTCCGTGCAAACCCCACAGTTAAACCTGCACACTGAGGATCTGAGGTGATTGTTAGCCCTAATAACCTTGATAAT
>NC_045160.1:14509120-14514120 GCF_900700415.2 Clupea harengus | reverse complement strand
CTGCATGGCGGGAGCGTACACCTGGAGTGTCCCGCTTCTCTGTGTGTGTATGTGTGTGTGTGTGTGTGTATGTGTGTGTGTGTGTGTATGTGTGTGTGTGTGTGTGTACTTCCTGATGGATGACCCTGGAGTGCCAGCACTGAGCCTTTAAAAGATGTTCCTGTTTGACTGAGGCTGCGGGGTTAAACCCCTCTAAATAAATCTACAGTAATGGAGCCGTGGGCCTGTAGGTGGTCCACACAGCTTTCTCAACACAGAGAGGAGAGAGAGGTGAGGAGAGGAGAGGAGAGGGTGAGGAGGAGATGAGAGGAGAGAAGAGAGAGGTGAGGAGAGGCGAGAGGAGAGGAGAGGGTGAGGAGGAGATGAGAGGCGAGAGGATGAAGATGATAATGTAGACGACGCGTGCAGGGGGGGACGTTGGCGATGATGATGATGACGACGGCGAAGACTGAACTATGACATACTATTTCATTCAACTGGTCTAACCAACGGCGAGACAAGTAGAGGAGCACAGCCCAGAGGAGGCGCGCGTGCCTTAGGAGTCACAGGAGGAGTGAGGAGAGAAAGGATGAGGAGAGAGAGAGAGCAGAGAGCAAGGAGAGAGCAGCGCAGACAGCATTCCTCCACCCGCCGGCAGAGCATCACATCCTGACACCTCCCCCCTCCAAAAAAAAAAAAAAGAAGAGCATCAAGAGTTCAGAGAATTTTTTTGCAGCCTGCTCCAAATGCACACACTTACACAGACACACTTAGAAAAAACACACACACACACACACACACACACACACACACACAAGCCAGTAGCACTGGCCAGACATCCTATTAATGTGATTTACCCCCACAAGACAGGAGGAGACAGTGAAAAATGAAATACGTCCCGACCACATGGCCTGACTCCAGACGGCAGGAGGATGAGGAGGAGGAGAGGGAGACGGCAGGGCCTTGGATGGCCGCGGAAGGCAGACGGCAGACAGCAGACAAGGGCCGCCCCACGTGCTGAAGTGCCCCGCACACTTCCTCCTCCTTTCACGGCCTCTAGGATGGCGGGCGGTGGCGGGAAAGCCGGTGGTGGCGACGGCTGTGGCGGAGGCGCAAGAGAGCGGTGGAACACACGCCCTCTGAGCCCGGTCGAGATGACTCGAGGCGAGCCGAGCCAAGCCGAGCCCACGAGATCCTTCAGCACCGGGAAGCTCCAGCTTCCCCTTCAAACACGATCCCTGCCAAAACGGAATCCGCAGAGGGGAGAGCAGGGAGGAGACGGGCCAAGCTGATCCAGAGAGTTCAGTTCAAGAGGTGGGGGGGTCGGGGGGGCTTTCCCTTACTCTGCTACACCATGCTAGTCAGAGACCAGCCGATAGTGGTGTTTGGAGAAAGGAAAGATCGTCTGAGGTGAATGCTTTCCAGCTAGTCCTGTGACTGTTCGTGACTGATCTAAGCACAGGGGGGGGGGGTGTGATGATTGGGAGGCGTTCAGTAAACTCTCTCTCTCTCTCTGTCTCTTTCTCCAGTTGTTTTATGAGCAGGCTCTGCTGAGAAAGGCCTGTCGCCACTGCACTGATGAGGCGGATGTGGGTTATAGAGAGAGAGAGGGAGAGAAAGAGAGAGAAATGACAGAGGAAGAGGGGGAGTGTGAGTGAATCCAGGGCCAGACAATTACTGCAGCTAAATGACTCAAGGCCCCCCACCCTCCCCTCTCTTATTCCCCCTCTGTCCTTCCATAATGCTGACAGTCCTGCTGGAGCCAGACAGAGTCTGCGACATACTTGCACAATCGGAAACACACAAGCACACACATATAAACACAGACAAGCCGACTCATAGACACACTCACACACACACACTCACACACACACACACACTCACAAACAGAGTGACCCTGGCCACGGCTTTGGCGACCCTGGGATTTGCGCCACTAATTCAGCCCTTGTGTAGGGGATTAAAAAGGTGAGTGTTAATTGCGGGCCAAGGTAACATGCAGCTGGCCTCTGCCTGTGCGCAGACCAAAGGCGCTCAGTTTGGGGACCTGAAGGGCCCTCTCCAGTCCATCTAATGCCTTTATAATAAGCTTTTTGGGAAACAATGACAGTTTTTAATCCTCTTTCTCCGGTGGGCCTTTATGCGAGCTTTCTCCTTGTGGGCCCCCCTCTCCATTTAGACTTGGCAAAGCCAAGACGCACGGAGAGACACAACAACTTAATTAACGTGGCTTTTCTTCAGGCAGGAGAGGCACACTTACTGGGTCCACAAGCAGTTATTCAGTATTATAAGGAGGGAAACCATGGCCTGAGTGTACCATTGTTACGGATTACTGAGACAAAGTGTTTTTTTTCCTTCTTTTTTTAAGAACTACTACAAATTACTGTTTTTCATTGTTCTGATAGGTTACCACGATTCATTTAGCCCACTGAGGAATGCCACTGTTGCTGAAAGATGGTTACACTATGCACAGTCACCTCAGCAACCAAGTGAGAAGTTATTTAAGCCCATTATTATTTCGAAAATATCAAGACATCACTCCACTAACAACATCATCAATGGAAGCAGACGGGACTCTGGAGCTGCCAGAATGTTCTTGGATCGGGCGAAATGGACCACTAAAAATAAACGAGGGGCTTTCCATATGACTCTGCTCTGCCAAAAGCAACGTTCATGCAAAAATGCACACACACACACACACACACACACACACACACACACACACACACACACACACACACACACACACACACACACACACACACACACACACACACACACACACACACACACACAGACACAGACACACACACAGGGCTGCAATTAAGAGAGAGCTCAGCTGTGCGTTAACCAAGGACAGCCATAATGCCTACCAGTGCTCAGCGGGCCTGCAGCTAGCTAGCTCACGACAGCTACTTAGATCAGCTCCGCTCGCCGGGGTAGCTCCCCCCGAACACTGTCACAACATCCACGGCATCGTCTATTTATACTCAGCTGGACGCTGGTCCATCGCTTTTAGCATCGTTTCTCTCGCCGAAGACCAAAACAGAGTATGCTCGGCCACACCGCTGCGTTTGCTA
Organism: Clupea harengus; assembly: GCF_900700415.2. NCBI lineage: Eukaryota > Metazoa > Chordata > Actinopteri > Clupeiformes > Clupeidae > Clupea > Clupea harengus. The sequence continues at coordinate 14,511,064 of NC_045160.1, read as the reverse complement.
ACAGACACACAACTAAGCGAAGCTGACCCTGGAGGAATTGAACCTCTCCCATGCTTTTGGTAAAGCATACCGATTCCAGGGCAAAAGCGGTGTGGTGATGTCGGACGGAGAGAGGACAGGAGAGGCAATGCTCTGGGATATGAAAGGGTGAAGGCAGCCTGCGGCATCAGTGGGGGGAAGCGTGCCCTTGGTATCTCTTTGGTGTGTCCCTGGGCATTTGTAATGTTTTGCGCAGACAGGCTTTTGAAGGTCATCCGATAGCTCCTCGCCCAGCTGTTTTAATATTTAGTTTCTGTGTCGACACTCTCTTTCTTTCCCTCTGTCTGTCTGTCGCTCTCTCTCTCTCTCTCGCATTCACTCCCACCCCCTACTCTTTTTTATCTGTCACACGCTGGCAGATTATCACCAGGGGCAAAAGATTATGGAGGAGGGGAGGAGGGGGGGGGGGGGGGTGGTGGGGAGAGAGACAAAAAAATTAAATAATGTGGAATCTGCCAAGCTTTTAATCCCTTGGTGTTGGGAAAGGACAGGAGAGGAGCAGAGAGGAGAACAGAATAGAAGAGAAGAGGAGACGAGAGGAGAGGGGAGGGGACAGTGGGGTGAGAGAGGGGCAGGCTGCCATTTCGCCTGGGCCTAAAACGCGGCGGACGAACCTGCAGCCCTCCCGGCCGGTGTCCAGAGCACAGGAGGGGGGCGCTGATAATTCTACGGCGGAGCAGGGGATTAATGAGAGGGCAGCTCCCAGGCACACACACACACACACACACACACACACACACACAAACAGATGCACCAACACCACCACCACCACTACTTCTGCCTACTGCTACTGCTGCTGCTGCTGCTGCTGCTGCTAGCCCTGGAGCTTAAAGCCCTGCCTGAGGGGAGCCAGAGAGAGGGGGTAGGGGTAGGGGTAGGGGTAGGGGGCAGGTGTTGAGGTAGGGGTAGGTGTGAGATGTGAAGCGGATAAAGGGAACTGGTCACTCTGCCCCGCTAGTATGTGTCTGAGTGTGTGTGTGTTTTAAAGAGACAGCAACATCTTTGTCATTGACTTTCTCTACAGGCTGCTGTCTGTGAAAGGCTAAGTGCTACATGCATGAACTCAAGTCATGGGTACATTCTCTGTGTGTGTGTGTGTGTGTGTGTGTGTGTGTGTGTGACAGAGAGCGATGCAGAGATATATATATATATATATAAAGATGTGGGTGCCCACAGGTGGCTGTCTCTAACATAGATGACCCCTGCTGGACACCCTCATTGGGACCCCCCCCCCCCACCTCCAAACTACCCATCCCTCAACTGCTATCCCCCCATACCTCCCTCTCCTCCATGCCCTGCTGCCATCTGCTGTGAGCCTGGCCCCTGTATGCAGACACCCCCCCCCCCCCCCGACACACACACACACACACACACACACACACACACACACACACACACAACCCCACATCCCCATCCCAAATGCCAAAACAAGAGCAGGCTGGGCTTTCAGCACCTCTGCAGCCGCCCGTTCTGACGGCTCCATCTCCCAGCCGTCAGCACCCTCCCACACACACACACACACACACACACACACACACACACACAGAACGGAGCCTGGTGCTGAGGCCCGCTCATGCACCGCCACACTGAGAGAAAGAGAGAACTTCACACAGTATAGACAGTACTTACAGAGCAGAAAGAGAGAGAGAAAGAACGACAGAGAGAATGGGAAAGAGGGAAATTGCAGAGAAAAAGAAAGACATACATACAGAAGAGATACAGAAAGCGACACACACACGCGCGCACACACGCGCACACGCACACACACACACCACACACACACACACACACACACACACACACACACACACACACACACACACACACACACACACACACACACACACACACACACACACACACACACACACACAGAACAGGGCTCTGCCTGTGTGTGCAGCAGGC
>NC_045160.1:14496620-14504120 GCF_900700415.2 Clupea harengus | reverse complement strand
GTGTGTGTGTGAACGCCCCGGCCCCCAAATGCATCCTGACACGGCGCCAGCCAAAAGGACATTTTATACATACTTCATGGGACACCAGCCAGCCCCACTCACCACTCAGCCAGGGTCTGTCCAGGCCAACACCACATCTCTAAGGTTGCCTGATGATTAGAGTCTTTTTTTTCTCCAGGCAGTAGAGGATATAATGTCAGAAGTAGGAACTGTTGCGCAAGTTACAGTAATCGACACAGGGCAGGGAAGTGTTTATGTTGTTAAATCCAAAGCCATGTTTTCTATGGCTAGATTTGCATGTCTGTACATGAGCTAACATGTAGCACGTGTAGGAGCTGTGCATGGAGGGCTGAGAAAGCTGCATTGTATGGCCTAGACCCTATTTAAAGGGAATTAAAGTCTAAGCACCCCTCTGACAAACACACACACACACACACACACACACACACACACACACACACACACACCTGCCACTCACCTGCCACCGAACTGCTTAACTTAGTGAGACCATGTTGGGGGCTTCTCCCAGATGCCATAAATTTGTGTGCTGGGACTAGGGGAGTTAATGAGTCGCCCGTAAAACATGACTGCAGAGGTCAGGGCACTGCGACGCGTGATACCGCCAATGAGAAGCATGTGAGGGGTTGGAGGGACTCTTGGCTCGCACCCAACCCATCTGACCGGTAGGAGGACGGACAGACAGACAGACAGGCAGAGAGGGGGAGAGAGAGAGAGAGAGAGAGAGAGAGAGAGAGAGAGTGCTGTGTTGGCAGCAGACTGGGGGAGAGAGAGGGAGACAGAGAGAGAGGGTGAATGAGTGATTAAAGGAGGGGGAGAGATAGCAAGAGAGAAGGAGTGATAGAGGGGAGGGGGAGAGAGTGGGAAAACATTGAAAGTTCAGGGGAAGCGAAGCTGGTATGGTGACCAACCAGATCCTTTACACTAATATGTGTGTGTGTGCTGCTGTTTCACTTTGAGGGAGGGGTGTATGTGTGTGCGTGTGTGTGTGTGTGTGTGTGTGTGAGAGAGAGAGGTGGTGGTGTTCCCTCGTTCTCTGAGAGCTCAGACTGGGCCACCGGTGTGCTGCTGGCATACGGCCTGTGTGGACGGACCGAAGGGGCAGCTGATGCCTATTAACCCGTGTGAGTCTGACGGCCAGAGTTCAGCTCGGGTCACACAGAGGGTGCTAAGGAGGGGTGTGTGTGTGTGTGTGTGTGTGTGTGTGTTTATGTGTGTGTGTATGCGTGGGGTGTGTGTGTGTGTGTGTGTTTATGTGTGTGTGTGTGGTGTGTGTGTGTGTGTGTGTGTGTGCTGAGTCTGATTCCACAACATGGAAGGGGCCCAGATGAGTGTCTGATTGGGGGGAGCCAATCAGAGTGCAGGACACGAGGGCATGGGGAAGGATGTGTAATTAACTCAATCAGCTTGATAAGGGGGGGGGGGTAACTCAGCCCAACCCATGTGCTGAGAGCAAAGGAAACAACAGTGTCCACCCGCCCTGAGGCAACCCCCCCCCCCACACACACACACACACTCACACTCACATACACACACTCCCACAAACTCACACAAAGACAAGTAAGCAAGACCGAGACACCAACATGGCCTCATTTCTGCAAAAGCAAACAAACACCGCCCCACTCCGTGCTTGGGGCATCTGCAAAAAGACATGACCTAAACAGCCAGGCCGCACAGGATTTCCTGGCACCAAACAGGACCCTGACCTCGCCAACGCTCACACCGCCACCACCACCACGAACACCACAGCCCGGCCTCAGCATTCTCTCTCTGTTCGCCCAGCAGCTCCTCTGACTCATCAACCAAGCGTGGCCGAGTACTCCCTACCAAGTCATGCCATTTGGTGAGCCGGCTCTTCTCCACTGCCACACTCAGCTCTGGAGCAAAAACACTTCACTGAGCCCTTTCTCCCCAATCAGTAGCACAGTTAGCCTTCAGCCCCACGCCCCAGCACCACTGAACTTCCCTGGAACCCAGCCCCATCCCTGCCCCCTGGTTACTCTTCACTGGGTCCAAACACAGATGTTTTTGTTTTTTTGTTCTTCCAGTAGTTTTTGGATTCACCCTGCCCTGCACCTGGGATGTGCACACTGACTTCCTCCTCTGGAGTGCAAAGGCAGATGTCCCGTCGCTGTGATCAAAAGCCGGAATGTGACGAGCAGAGATAATGGCGGATAATGGCGGACAAGGGCAAACTTTCACAGCTTGCGGAGTGCAGCTCTTCGGCCGCGCACTCCACAGCGCAGCACGGGATGAAAGCAAAGCAAATCTGCAGGAGATGATCCTAATTTCCTTGCCCCTTGAGAGAAAAAAGGGGGGAAAAAAAGAGAAAGAGAAAGAAAAAGAAAAAAAAAGAGAAAAAGAAAACGAAAGCGCAGGACAGGAAAGAAAAGACCAGTGCTGAAAAGTTCATGGGAGCTTGAACTTTTGCGCAGGGGCGTTCGCACACTCACTGCTTTCATTCCCAATCATGGGCGATGAATTTTCTTAAGGGCCCATGGAGGGCAAATTGGATCTGATACGTTCCATCCGGTAGCTCTTGATTCCAGGGGGAAAAAAGTTGCTGTGTGAAATGGCTTGCATGTGACTGCCATAACTGTGTGTGACTGTGTGTGTGTGTGTGTGTGTGTGTGTGTGTGTGTGTGTGTAGTGTGGGTGTAGTGTGTGTGGTGCTTAGGCATACATACGAGGCTGGGGTCGCTGGGAGCTGTGCTGAGTAGCGAATGTGTGTGTGTCTGTGTGTGTGTCTGTGTGTGTGAGATGGGAATGTGATGGGCGGGTGTTGTGGGGGCGACAGTCTAATTGCACAGAATTATCCAGCTGACTGGACGCTACGCTCATGGTTGTAACATAATTTACGACCGTGCTGGCGTACACAGCGCCATTACAGAACGACTGAGGCTGACAGACGGATTAGGATGCATTTCAGAACACAGACAGACAGACAGACAGCCAGAGAGAGAGAAATAAATAATATGTTGAAGCCAGCATGGGTTCAACATATGGACACAGCGACTCTGTACGTAGGTCAGGATAGTGGGAATGGTTTGGACAGGTCGGCCTATTTCCTGATAGCGAATGCTTCCTGACACTGACCAGCCAATAGCAGGCCTGTGTGACGTTAGCGGACGGCCCCTTTTCTCTTCGCCCTATAAGACAATCAGGACAGAAAAGAGCAACCCCAACGACTACTCCATAAAGAAAAGAAAAGGCCACGGGAGGCGCTTGGCTGGGGCAGGCAGGCGTCAGCATGGAGCCGAGGCCCCGGGCCTACCTTCAGCAGGGAGCGCTATTGTGTTGGGGCAACAAGCTCCCCCATTCAGACGCCCTGTGTGTGTGTGTGTGTGTGTGTGTGTGTGTGTGTGTGTGTGTGTGTGTGTGTGTGAGACAGAGGGAGAGAGAGAGTGCGCACAAGAGAGAGAGAGAGAGAGTCAGAGAAAGAGAGAACGAGTGTGTGTGTGTGAGTGAGTGAGTGGGTGAGTTTGTGTGTGTGCATGTGTGTGTGTGTGTGGCTAAACTCTGCTAATGAGCGTAGCCGGCAGTGCTGCGCCACATCACAGGACGGCCATTCAGGCGGCACAATGCAGGAGCCAGGTCGCCCCGGCAGGCCAGAGGGCAGTCACAGCCACACACACACACACACACACACACACACACACACACACACACACACAGGGCTGAGCTGGCCAGGGAGCGCAGGGGCCTCGTCACAAGGCCTGCTCACGGCACGGCACCGCAACACACACACACAAACACACTTTAATGACTGACCAACAAAACAAGGAGGAGGGGGGAGTGTGTGTATATATGTGTGTGTGTGTGAGAGAGTATGTGTGTGTGTGTGTGAAACAGAAAGAGACACACACACACACACACCACACACACACACACACACACACACACACACACACACACACACACACACACACACACACACACACACACACACACACACACACACACACACACACACACACACACACACACACACACACACACACACACACACACACACACACACACACACACACACACACACACACACACACACTCCATCCCTCTCCTTCCAGGCACTAGTGCATCAACGAAGGAGCCAGAATGCAGTCAATTCTAGCAGGGCCCTCTGGCCTGGAAGCCATTTGATGAGAGAGTGCTTTGCTGCTTACATGCTTTTTGGGACCTACTTGCTATTTGTTACTTTCTTGTTGACTTTTAACAGCAATGTGGACTTAATGTGAACATGGTCTTGTGTGTGTGTGTGTGTGTGTGTGTGTGTGTGTGTGTGTGAAAGTGAGAGTATGTGATGGTGTGACTATGGGTATGTAAGGTGTGTGTGCTAGAATCAGCCTTTGCGTGTGTGTACCATAGACGTGTGTTTGAGAGGCTCACTCATGGCGGGTGGGATGGCATCATATAGTGCGTGTGTGTGTGTGTGTGTGTGTGTGTGTGTGTGTTCTGAAGGTGGTTTGGCTGTCACACAGATATGAGCAGGCAGGGAGGGCATGATCGCTTAGGTGCCTCATGTTCTACCCGATACAGAATGTTCTGTTCACATGCAGCCAATGAGACGAGAGAGAAAGAAAGGAGAGAAAGAGAGAGAGAACAAGCAATTGAGGGACAGAGAGAGTGTGACAGTTTGCCAGAACACACCGTGAGGGAGAGGGAATGAGAGAAAGAACTGGCAACCTGCAAAGCCCAACACAAAAGTCACGTGAGACCCAGAGAGAGAAGAGGGGGAAAAAGAGGAGTGTGAGAGCAAATGCAAGTGGCAGAGAAAGTGAGAGGGAGGGCGAGACCCTGAGCTGTAGAGAGATAGATAGATAGAGAGAGAGAGAAAAAGAGAGAGAGAGAGAGAGGAGAGAAAAGGAGGGCATGTCAGCTTCCATCAGCCAGCGGAGAGGGTTTCACGGGCAGCAGCTCTTTTCAAAGCTCCCAGGAGCGGTGGCGGGCGGCCATTAAAACCCTGTTAAAACACTTCTGATGTTGTCGGCGTGCGCGGCCCAGCCTGAGTGGCTAGCCCCGCCGCCACGCTAGTGCTAGCTGCCCCCCAGCGCTTCACTGCCACTGTCAATACTGGGAGGCCAGAGGTGCGAGATGGGCACCAACCTAATTCCAACATCAAACTTTCATGCTCTCCAGCCTAGGAGAGGAGAGAGAGGGAGAGTGAGGTGAGAGGCAGAAGATGGAGAGAGAGAGAAAGTGTGTGTGAGAAAAGTGAGAGAGCCTGCCCGTCCATCAGCTGACCTTCATTCCTGAAGCTTTTAAAACCCTTTAAAACACAGCACGCAGCAGCTTACACTCAGATGTGTTAAAACACACACACACACACACACACACACACACACACACACACACAGCAGTCACAGTCCGAACCTTGGGGCCGATTTACATTTGTGGTGTTTTTCCGTGGCACCCGTGACCCCTAGAAGCTCTCAGCGTCAGGAGGAGTGCTAGCATCCTCTGATTTATTTAATATACCTGCGGCACAGCTCACAGACGGGAGGGAAAATAACACAGAGCGGCGTGAAGGGAGCCTCCATTTATTCCCACTTCCTGGTGTTGAAAAGCCCCTCCGCTCGGCGCGCAGGAAAACACCTCGGGAGTGGAGAGTGCTGTCGGCTCGCACGCCATCGGGACGTGAGAACGCAGAACTCTTAGGAAGCCATGATGCGGGTGATGGACACCATAGAGCTTGGCTGTACTGACACACAGGAACAGGGGAACGGATCAGGTTTGGTGGTATAGTGGGATAGCGCAGCTACTGCAAGGAGCTCCCAGGATGGAGCGCATTAACCTGCTGATGGGATGCACAGAAAAGTGCTGAACGACGAATCTAGCACAATCAATAGGATCTGAGGCACCCTGTGAGTGCACTCAGAGAGAGAAATAAAGAGACAGAGGGAGAGAGAGAGAGAGGGAGAGAGAGAGAGAGAGAGGTGGGGTGTGTGCCCATAAGCAACGAGTGAGCGAGGGAGTGAGAAAGAAAAGGAAGAGAACAAATGCTCTCACCAAGAATGACAGCTCTCTCTCTGAAAATGACAGAGCTGTCACTACTCAGGGGCTGTCCACTGTGTGTGTGTGTGTGTGTGTGTGTCACAAGGGGAGAGCATAAATCTAGAGCACAGTGGAGAGTGGGGCTGACAGTGAGATGGCCTCTTCACAGCCCTGCTGCCAGAAATGGACTCCCTGTGGCACTCAGGTCACTGAGGCCTGGGCAGCCCCTCTCCTGGAAAGACACACAGACACACGCGCGCACACGCGCACACGCACACACACGCACACACACACACACACACACACACACACACACACACACACACACACACACACACACACACACACACACACACACACACAGAATGCTGAGACTGCTTCTCACTATTATTGTGACTCTGTACCAGATTTGCCTTGTGTATGCCGAGTGGTCCATTAGATCTGAGCCTTTCAGTGCCTGCAGACCGCATCAACACCTAACTATCCACCCAGCTCTCCACTCAGATCCATTTTCTCTCCTTTCCTCGCTGACTGTGGCTGACTCCACCTAGAGATGCATGTTGGGATGCAGACCACATTGGAGTGGACAGCTGCTTCTGGTCACCCCTACAGTACATCTGAGGATTGGAGGCATTGTTCTCCGTGTCCTACAAGATGGGCGGCAGGGATCCTCCACACGCAAGAGTAGCACGTAGTGGAGCAGCTTAGGCAGTGCTTACATTTTCCTGCCTGGAATGGACCCCTTCTCTCCGCTCTCTTTTTCCGACACCAAGCGATGGCATGTATGACCCCACCAATCCCCCCTCCCCTCTGTAGACACACTGGAACTCGGATCACATCGCTGGACAGACGGGGGAGTGGGAAGCGGGGGTGACCAGGTGTCACGGCACCCCGGCGGGGGGAGCGACAGCCGGGCCCTGGGTGGATGATTCATGGCTCTGGAGCGGGGACACTCCAGCCTGCTGAAAGCTCCAAGAACCTTGCGGGCCGCTGAAGCGGGCATGTGCCCGGGGCGCCCTGGCCGGGGTATATTTATGGCATCTGGCGCAGGGGGTCGAGTTAAACAAACAAACAGTCTCTGCTGGAGTGGGAATGGAGTGCTGAACCCAGCCATTGTACCAGCCGTGGTGGCTGACGGCGTCCACGACGAGGAAAATCAGAGTTTGAATGCGCTTGAATGTGTATGGATGCATGAGTGACTGCATTTGTGTGTGTGTGTGTGCGCGCGTGCGTGTGATTGTGGAGGTTTTGTTTATGTGTGTTTTGTTTGTGTGTGCGTTCCTGGTTTAAGAGTGGGTGTTATTTGGACTCCAAGCCACACTTAGCGGGCACACTGGCGGCGGCAGCAAAAATGCTGTTAAACAGAGAGACGGCGCTGATCAATAAGTAAAGAGCAGTGGGGAAGGAAATCTGTGGCTTAGGTTTCCACTCTACTGACTTCTAACACATTAGCAAACACAGCCCCTGCTAATGAGGACAAGAGAGAGA
>NC_045160.1:14456620-14491620 GCF_900700415.2 Clupea harengus | reverse complement strand
TGAGTGTGTGTAAGAGAGGCAGGGGGAGTGAAGGAATTCAAATGTGTGTGTATATGTGTGTGTATATGTGTGTGTGTGTGTGTCCGTGTCCGGGCCCTGAGCCCTTCTCCCGTCGCTCTGACAGTGAGCGCTGGCCCGGGGGCGTCTGAGCGGCTGGAGCGAGTGGTGGCTGGTGAAAACTTAATGGCTCGTCCTGTTCCGCCACGGCATCTCTTGCCGGGCAGACAAGCCCCTCGCTCGGCGCGCAAGGGCCGACACAAGGCTGCGGTGAACTCATCGGCCGAACCCCATCCGCTCTGCACCGCTCCCCACAGCGCGCCATTAAGATTTGATGTTAAGAAAGAGCCAGCATTGTGTATGTCGTAACTCCACTGGCCCTGTTACTCCCCTCACCAGCCACACACTTGTACTAACACCACCACAACACTGGCACCCCAGCAGAGGCAACAGACAAGTGTGTTAGAAGAGAAACATATTTACATCTATAATGTGTATTCACATAGGTATTTATTGTTGGCATATACTGTATATTGTGTTTTATGTGTACATATATGTACAGATGCTTGTATTGGGTATATAATCATAAGAGAGAGAGAGAGAGAGCGAGAGAGAAAGAGAGAGAGAGAGAGAGAGAGAGAGAGGTCAGTCTAACACAGACTGTGAGAATAGCTGGTTGGAGGGTAAGGCTCAGGAGGAAGAGGAGAGGAGAGGAAAGGAGAGGAGAGAAGAGGGGGGTGGGATTGCTTAATGTCTGGCAGATGACAGATCCCTGAATTCCTTCCTTGCGCCTACAAGACGGCAGCAGCACTTGGCCGAACACTGCAGCTTTATCCGGGGCCACTGCGGTCCCGGGGCCGAGCCGCTGATTAGCATGCTGGCAGGAGAATCTAAACTGGCCATTGAAGGACCATCGCCTCGAGGTCCCTAATCTGAAATCATATTTTGCAACGACGCACAGGAACAAAGCAGGCCCAGTTAGTTTGCCCGCTCCCTAGCCGTCATCTTTTTGTCACTTGGCACAAAGGAGGCCCCTCAAAACTACGCCCCGGCCCACAACAATGGCCCCTCGGGACTCGCAGGCACGCCAAGAATGGGGAGCAAACCATACAGAGACACTTTTTAAAACACACTTTGCACTGGCCCTGACATCCGAGATAAATGGAAGCCTCTCTTCTTAATGCTTTAATGAAATTCCACAGGAGGGGTGGGGGTGGGGGGCGACCCTTCCTTCTGCGCCCTCCCCCACCTCGCCCTCATAAAGACACTAGATTATAGTGAAGCACATAGTGTATATGTGTGGTGTGTGTATATGTGTGGTGTGTGTATATGTGTGTGTGTGTGTGTTTTCATTTGACCCGCTCTCTGCCCACACCATGGCCCTGACATTTAACTTGTTCTGCTAGTTTTTTTTCCCATGGGCCAGGGGTGATTTGAGAGAGAGAGAGAACGTAGAGGGGCGAGGGGTAGTGTTCTCACAAAAACTAATTGTACCGATAATGGTGGTAATGGCTTTTTATTAAAATAATGACTAAGGGGAACTTCAGGGAGTGGAGGTGGGGGGTGGGGGGGTCGTTGGAAAGAAAGGGTGCAGTCTGTTCTGCTGGCTTCCCAGGGTGCAGTCTGTTCTGCTGGCTTCCCAGCACGTTGGTGGGTCCGTCTGCCCTGTGGTGTCGGGGGTCGGGTCATCAAGCTCCTCTACACACTGGGAGAGGACGAGCGGCATTACACACACAACCCTACACACACACAACCCTACACACACACACAACCCTACACACACACACACAACCCTACACACACACACAACCCTACACACACACACACACACAACCCTACACACACACACACAACCCTACACACACACACACACACACAACCCTACACACACACACAACCCTACACACACACACACACACACAACCCTACACACACACACAACCCTACACACACACACACAACCCTACACACAAAACACACAACACGCACCTCAGTAAGTAGTCATGCATCCAGGCCTTTCAGCATGCCGGCCTTCGGAGCCTGTTTATGCCCAGAGAGGTATTCCCCCCCCCCTACTGCCTGCCATCCTTGCTCTTCCCTGACCCGTGTCGACCCCTCTGAGAGTTATGAAAAATAACACATGTTCTGTGGGACTTTGAGACAAAGATGTACGGGTGGAGGGGTGTGTGTGTGTGTGTGTGTGTGTGTGTGTGTGTGTGTGTGTGTGTTTGTGAGGGGGTGAATAAAAAGGGGCTTTTTCTGCGTGCTCGGGGAGTACAAAGTGTCTCTCTTAAAAGAAATGCTTGTGCGCGCCGTAAACCCCTGGAAGATCATGGCCGGTGAGGATGGCGGCAGCCACTAAAACGGGAGATAAGCCCGGCTCAGACACTCATCTCCGCGCGTCGCTGTGCTCTGCCCCGTTCCCACAGGCCCTTTATCCTTTACACCTCCACAGGAAGTTCAGCCGAGCCCTGCAGCGCCGCACTCCACTCTGACACACACACACACACACACACACTCCACTCTGACACACACAATCACACACATACACACTCGCTCCAGCAAGGGCCGGTCACTGAGTAATTACAGGCATGTCATATTGAGTGTGTGTGCGTGTGTGTGCAAGGAGGATTTTGTTGTCCTCTTTTTTTATTCTCTTGTGCTGAATGCTCTGAATTTCTTAGACACAAACTTGCAGAAAAGGTGGCGCTGGGATGTCTGGGCCTCGTGAGTCACGCTGCTGGCAGCAAGAGATGCAACCGACTGCCGGCTGGCCATGTCTCTTTCACAATCCACCACAGGACAGAGAGAGAGAGAGAGAGAGAGGGAGGGAGAGGGAGAGGGAGAGAGAGACAGAGAGAGACAGAGAGAGAGAGATAGTGAGAGAGCAAAGGAGAGAGGGAGTGAGAGGGAGAGATAGAAAGTGTGTGAGAGACGGAGAGTTCAAGGGCCCATTCTTACTGTAACGTAGCCCTTCCAAATATTTACACTCGTTGGAGCCTTGGATTGAATGCAGTGTTAGGAATTTAACATATCTTTTACAATGCACTAGGGCTTTGGAGTACACAAAACACGCGGTGAACACGATCTGATGACGTCTAAGCAAACTACATGCATGACGGTGTGTGCTTATGTTAGCTAAGGGTGTTATCCTAGCGACCGGTGGAATTAAGCCCAGGGTTTGCATTGTTCGCATTTCCAGTATCTAACCGACTTGCCTTGATTTGCCGTAATTTATGACTCTCAGTACTAACAAGGCTGTATGGGCTGCATAATGTGGGAGCCTTCTGCTGATATATTTGTGATAGTATTTGGTATCCAACATTATCAATTCCCTCCGCTGCGGCTTATCACTAACCGCAATTACTTTAATTCCGATAACCATCCACTGCAACTCAAGCCACAGAGCTATTTCATTTGTGCCGTGCATTGGTTGCCTTCACTTTCCACTCAAGGGAAATGGCAAAATCCAGAAAGCTCACATTAATGGCAGAGAACAAGCAGCTTTAACTGAAAGGCTTCCAGAGGAGAAGCCGAAGCAGTTGATGTTGTAAGCGGTTAGCCAGTACTGAGCCTTGACATGTCTCGGATCTGTCTTTAGGCAGCCCCCAGGCAGGACGTGTGTGTGTGTGTGTGTGTGTGTGTGTGTGTGTGTGTGTGTGTGTGTGTGTATATGTGTGTGTGTGTGTGTTTGTTAGTGTGGGAGAGGATTCCCTGTAATTCAACGGTGTCCTGAGCCAAAACAATTGGATTTAGCCAGACGCCTACCGAAGCCACCACTGCTCATCCAACTTTACCTCTGTAAACTTGAATAAAATTCACACATTTTACAGGCGTTTTAAACACAGTTCATTAAACCAGGGACCTACAATCGAACACTGACGGGAAACAGAGTGACACACGGAGAGGAAAGAGAGGGACTTTTCATTCAAAGCAGGATTCCGAAGAAGAGTCCGAATCGTATTTCTGTCTGGGCTTTTTAGTGCACAAGGAGTCTGTAATGATTCGAGGGAGTCGTATCCTTAAGCGGCTGCCCTGAGAGTAGCCGGCGCATCATGAGGACATAATAACAGCATCCTTCAGCCGCGGAAAAACCGCACTGAACTCCTAATGCTTCTCTGTCTAAACAAACGCCGAGCGTAGACCCTCACTTAACACGAAACAATCTACACTGAAAATAAGATATGTGTCTGTCGCGAAAATTGAAAAAATACATATAATGACAGCGTCCCTTTGTGCCAACGGCTAATTTTAGCTGTACTGAAGAAGAAAAAAAAAAGCCCTGGGTCAACTGGCATTAAGCTGAGGGGAGATGCAGGCTGTAATTTGTGATCCTTCGGTGGCTTTTGGGTAATTTGGTGCAGGCCTTCATTAGGAAAGTGTTGGCAGCGATGATAAAGCTGGGCTTGTTTTTAGGAGTGATGATCTGTGCGGAGGACACGGAGGAGTGGAGAGGGAGAAGAGGAGGGGGGAGGGGGGGGGGGTAACCACATGCAAGGCATTAACAGTTCCCTCCATCAATAATTACAGACAGAGGGGTCCGAGTGACTAGGATTTATGCCCTACTCCACAGCTGCCTGGCCTCCCATCACATCGTAGAGACGGCACTGACAATATCAACACAGCGCTTCCAGAGGTACACAAGCAGTATCTATTCCTTCCCACCGAGATGTGTTGGCTGAAAATAAGGGGTAATAAAACAATCTGTAAATCAGCGGATGTGTATACAATTTATTTTTTTCCTCGGTGGTTGTGTGCGTATGCGTATGGGTGCGTGCGTGTATGTTGTTCTATGTCTTTTTTGGCGCGTAGGCTGTTGTCTACTAGCGTTACCAGAGCGAGCGTGGCAGGACGAGTGCAAAGAGCACCGACTCTCGAATGCTCGCGGCCCCAAAAGGAAGGAGATAAGTTGGAGTGCTTTCCTGGCAAATCTCGAGAGGCCCTGCTGAGGACTTCAGAGAAAACATTTTGGAAGCCAGCGTTGGGGTTGCTATCTGTATTTGTATAATTTCTGCCGCCTTCAGTTTACATTCCTGCAGGCGTTCTGACTGCTTTATTTTCAGAAATGGAGACGCTCGCTTTAGATTATGGCACCATAAATCCCACTGGATTGTTGTCCAGCACAAATAAACTGCACCTAGTGTTGATTTAAAAATATTTAAAACATTTTGAAAAGTGGAGAGAGAGAGAACTAGCTCACTTCCTGTGAAAGTTTTCCGGAAAAGCAGTAAACACAGCGCTGTCTGTCTCGGGAGGAGTCAGAAGGAGTCACAAGTCCAGCAGGGCGGAAGGGACACAGGGTGTGTGTGTGTGTGTGTGTGTGTGTGCGTGTGTGCATGTGTGTGTGTGTATGCATGTGTGTGTGTGTGTGTGTGTGCGCGTTCGTGCGTGCAGAGAGAGGGTGAGAGACAGTTGAAATGCAGGGTCAGTGTCCTTTCTCTCCATGCTAGCCTGTTCTGTTGCCAAATGCCCAGCTGCCAGTAGGTGTCTGCTTACAGGCCCTCTCAGAGATGTACAGACAGAGTGTAGTCCTCTGTGTTCTCTCTCTCCTCCCTCTCTCTCCCTCTCTCCTCCCTCCCTCTCCTTCTCTCCCTCTCTTCTCTCAGTCCACATATCCTCACTACAACAACACATGGAGGAAGATAGATTAATAAATAACATTTTCTGACCCTTGCGATGCCATCAGGAAGCATGTGATTTAGCAAAACCATTTTTATTGTGTGCGTGTGTGTGTGTGTGTGTGTGTGTGCGCGCCTACAGACCAGAAGCTAATTTCCGCTAATAGCCACACACACTAGGAAATAGGGGGTTTAAAAAAAAGAGGGGAAAGAGATTTGTACATGCGTAAGTGAGAAGCCTTTAGTGTGAGCGCACACAACATGAGAAAGCCCAGGTCCGTTTCAGTCCGATTCAATCTGTGTGAAATGAAAGTGTGGGCGGCTGTTTTCTTTCATTAAAGGTGAGGGCTTGTCTTTTTAGTCATGCAAATCCAGAGAGGTTGCGGACGGGGGCACCTGGCTAAGGAGCCGGGGTGGCCGGGCCGGCAGTGCTAAGAGGCTCCAGTCGCCGCTGGTTAGCAGGAGCTGTTTAAAGTAATATGAAGTGATGGCAAAATTGCAAACCAGATTGCAGAACTTCAGAAATGGGATCCGCACTGCCCCCCTTCCTTTATGTGCTCGTATAAGTCTGTGGTTAGTGTTTATTCTGATAGAACATGCTTGGGTATAGAGGAGCTGTCCTCGAAAATCAACGTCAACATTTTATCGTCCGCTACCAGATTTATATACTTGTAAAAACAAAAGAGGGGAAAAAAAAGAGAGAGAAAGTTTTGTTTTTCTTTTCATTTTGCACGCATGACAATCATAGGGCTCCCATTTTTTTCACCTCACTATTCTGCCTTCCTTACTTCGGTCACTTACACAAACACGCAATTACACCGTCACCTAAAACAGGCCATACTTGACAGTGATTTTAGGACAGCGAAAGGGCTTTTTTCTACTACATGGTGTGGAAAAAGCTCGGTAGGGCGGTAACTATCTGTTTTACAAATATATACGTGTTGCCGCCAGGCTGGGTATTTTAGTCACGCGTTTGGGGGTGATGAGGGGGACGTCTCCCTGGGCCGGGATGACCTGACCTTTCCCTGTCCCCGCCGCTGCCAGACCCGGAGCGCTCCCCGCCCTGCAGCTCCGTCTTAATTACGCCACAATTAGGCCCTACAAATGCGGCCCGCGCGCCTGCCCTCTGCGTCTGAGCACGCTCCGTGTTTTCAATTTCCTGCTGTAATGGGCCTGTAATGTCTGCCCTGCCGCCTGCCGTGCTGACCCCGCCAGGTCCAGGGGTCGTGACCTCAGGGTCTGGTTGTGTGTTGCAGTGCGACCGGGGGGCTGAGGAGGAGGGTGGTGATGGTAGTGTGTGTGTGTGTGTGTGTGTGTGTGTGTGTGTGTGTGTGTGTGTGCGTTTGTGTGTGTGTGTGTGTATGTGTGTGAGTGTTTGTGTGGTGATACAGAAAGAAGTGGGATGATTACACAGTTAGGTGGTATACCATTACCTAGCATTAGTATTAGTATAGCAATGGTAACAAGAGGACTGCATGGGGGAAGACAGCAAGCATCACAAGACAAACACAGGGCGAGACTCCAGGCATCAGACACACACACAATCACACACACAGACAGTCAGACAGACAATGACACACACACATTCTTTCACAGAGCGGTCCCTTCCCATGCGTGTCCTGACAAAAAGAGCATTGAGGAGATGTGCGGCACGTCTGTGAGAAGTGTCAGGCCGCTGAAGAGGGGCTTTATGGCCAAACTGTGTGGTGAGCTGCAGGCGTCTCTCTCTCTCACACACACACACACACAAAACCAAACAAGAGATCATTATTTATGGGAGTTCATCACTAAACAACATGCTAAGCCTGTGCTGTGGTAGGTGTTTACGAGCGTGTTTTCCTTTTTTGTGAGTGTGTGTGTGTGTGTGTGTTGCTTGTTACAAGTCTCAAAGACCTTATTTTCAACATCCTTTCCACATTAAAATTTACTGGAGATTGTCATATTCATATAAAAGATTGAACGCAGCAGAGCACCATGGTGGAGTTGGCAGTAACGGCTTTGGCCCAAAATTTCCTCTCAAGTGTTTCTTTTTTCCCTTCCCTTCTTTCTTTCTTTTTTCCTTTGCTTCAGTGAGCACTGAAGCCTCGACTCTGATCACTTCCCCTCCAAGTACATGCAGCTTAATACATCACTCAAGAAGCTGCTAGCGCTAAATGTTAGTAGTCCCACTCAATGAATATCATATGCACTCTTAAAAAGTGCTGCCAGATTCCACGGCATGCATGTCAGCCCCCCCCCCCCCCCCCCCCCCCCCTCACCCCAAGCTCTCTGCTCCCGCGACCCCCTCCCACTACCACCAGCCCACTGCTTCTGGCACTGACACACACGAGATATGCATTATGTTTGCCACTGTGAATTTATTCCCATGGTTTTGGTGCGGCATGCGTACACTGCACTTATTAAAGGCAAATGGAGAGAGGGGGAGAGAAAGAGAAAGGGAAAGAGAGAGAGAAAGAGAAAGGGAAAGAGAGAGAGAGAGAGAGAGAGAGAGAGAGAGAGAGAGAGGTCTTTGCAAATTGTGGAGAGCCTTTTTAGGAAGCAATTGCGCATTTCTGAGACTCAAATTGAGCTAATGTAATGCAATACCCACACTAGGACTTTTAAATGAGTGCAGTATCTGATCGACAGTGGACAGAAAGGGGAAGAGGGTCATCAATTCTTATTTAAGGCCTGCTCCATACGGCTATTTCATCCGGTGGCCATTATTACAATAAATTGACCTGGATTTGCCATTTACTTTTTTTCGGTGGAGTCACGGCTTCACTACATTTCCCAGAGGTTCAATTTTAAACAAAAACGAAGCATTAAAGCAGTATGTGTGTGTTAGTAATAAGGAGAAAGCTGGTATAAAAAAAAAACTAAAAACACAGAGAGCGAGAGACTTTTAGTTCCACTGGCCACTCTCTGTGAGACTCGAATATGACGGAACACCAATACCTAACCGAAAAAGGAGAGGATTTTGAAAATAAACAACAGCGAGAGAGCGCATAAATATCAATAAACACCATTCTTCCGTCTCGGAAGCCTGCTGCTTTATTTGATTAAGCAGGGTGAAAAACAGAGCAAGTCAAGCTTGTTGCTTTTCTTCCTCCTTCCTCCCCCCCCGCCCCCCCTTGCAATCTTCTCCTCGCCCCTAATGGGATTCGGAAGTTTGAGTGGAGCTGCCTGGCTAGCCCCGGCGTCACCTCCCCATCTGGAAGGGAACTCGCCAGCCTTGGGGCTACTTCCCAACCCTTCCCAGCTGCCGGGGGTTCGGGGCCTTTTTTTTTTTGTTTTTGTGGGCTCGCGCTCACAAGCATATTTTTATAAATGATTGCCATATCCTCCACCAGCTGCTGACCCTGCTCCTGTCCCTGACTGAATGGGGGCATGGTTCTCATTTTTTGGGGAGCCGGCAGCAACACCGGTGCTGACCCTGCCCTGGCTAGCACACTACGGCTAGCTCCCCCGACAGCTCTGCGTGCGAAGGGCCGCGCCCCGCCCCGGTGGAGTGTGAGGGTAGCGGAGTGGACACCGGGGGACCCCGGGGAGCCGCCGTGACCTCACTCCTCGCCAGTGTCGACACGCAGGGGCCCGAGCCGCAAACAAGACATAACAGCTGGAGAAAATGATGTTTGTGTGATAAAAGACTGCATTTCATTACGGCCTGCACCTTGTGACATTTATTGCTTGTAAGTCTGTCTGTGTGTGTGTGTGTGTGTGTGTGTGTGTGTATGTGTATGTGTGTGTGCGTGTGCGTGTGTATTTCCTTTCATGAGTGGACCAATATCTGATGCAGATCCGTGGCCGTGAGTCACCAGTCTCTGGGCTGCTCTTGGTTCTAACAGTGGTTTTGATCAAAGGTCCTGGCGCGCGGAGGAGGAGCCTCCCCATGTCAGCGCTGTACCGCCTGGCCCATGAGTAACTGGGGGGTTTCCATGGTTTCCCAAATAATACTTCACAGTTCAGTTTTTTTTTTTTATGGGAACCACACACTTTTTGGAGGACTCTGCTGAGCTGATAGTGTATTCAAAACCGTTTCAAAGAGGCAGCATTTCCACCACCACTCGCATGCCCAGGATGGGATGTGTTGACCTGGATACAGTGCTGTGTGTGTGTGTGTGTGTGGTCTTATGGTGTTTACCTGTGTGTGTGTGTGTGTGTGTGTGTGTGTGTGTGTGGTCTTATGGTGTTTACCTGTGTGTGTGTGTGTGTGTGTGTGTGTGTGTGTGTGTGTGTGTGTGTGTGTGTGGTCTTATGGTGTTTACCTGTGTGTGTGTGTGTGTGTGTGTGTGTGTGTGTGTGTGTGTGTAAGTGTGTGTGTGTGTGTGTGTGTGTGTGTGTGTGTGTGTGGTCTTATGGTGTTTACCTGTGTGTGTGTGTGTGTGTGTGTGTGTGTGTGTGTGTGAGAGTGTGTGTGTGTGTGTGTGTGAGTGTGTGTGTGTTTGTGTGAGTGTGTGTGTGTATTATTTCTGGGATGTTGAGGTGGCAGCCTTGGGGAGGGACAGGGAACAAAGACAAGTGGAGGAGGCGCGAGCGAGCCCGAGCGTCACCCCAGCTTGTGAAAGTTTAAAGAGCCCGCGGCCTACCTGCACCTCCTGCAGTAACTGTCATACGCTCCCGGAGGGGCCCGGCATTAATTAAAAATAAATTTGCCGTTAACGCTTAGGCTGGTGCCAATACGCTGCAAGTTTGTGCTGCTGCAGTATTGATGAGGCCGGTGGCGCTGCATAATTGATGGGGGGGCTGCGGTGGGGGCTCTTCAGGTGAGGGGCTGGGAGTGCGGGGCCAAAGAAACACGGGCACAGTCTCAGCTCAGTGCCTGCTGGGCTCCTCACAGCTGCCCTGCTATTCTAGCTTCACAACCATACACACACATGCATGCACGCACACACACACACACACACACACACACTGCACATAAACACCCACAATGGCACAAAACCCATGCAACTTCAGTACTACCAGCCAACTGCATCAAGCTTACACTTGTGTGTTCCCTTCTCCCCCTCTACCTCTGTCTCACACAACCACACACACACACACACACACACACGCACACACGCACACACACAGCTCCCCTCCACAGAGCCCACATGTGATGGGACGGTGGAGGTAATTGCACAGTAATGCCTCATTATGGCACCGCAGTAATTTCAGGGACCGGACACTTCAAAGGAGGCAGCAGAGAAACCTCTTCACAGACGGGGCCCTGTGAGAGTTATTGCGAGTCTGTGTAACCCTTCGCTTTGTTTTCACTGCTATTGTTTTTGGGCCTCTGCCCGCGCGGTCCCAAATACACACATCATACGGCGAGGCAATCACTGCATGTTTTTTTTTCTCCTGCGTTATAATTGTTGGAGCCGATCACAAAGCGCAGAACTGCATAATGGCTGAAAATTGGACCCTGCAAGTTTGTGGGAGGCCGGCGCGAGTTAAAACCTGATATTGGCGGAGGGCTTATCTAAATAAATGCAGGCGGCTGGCCCATGGGTCTTGGTGTGAACCTGGCTCCGGTCAGGGCTTCTGAACCTCCAGAGTGGGCAAGCAAGCAAGCATGCAGGCAGACAGACGCAGGCAGGCAGGCGGGCCGGCAGGAAGGGGGTGGTGGGGCATGGGGGGGTTGAGCGGAGCACTGGTCCAGCGTGGAGGGAGCTGGAGATGGGCTGATACTGGCCATACGCTGAGCACAAGACAATCACATGCTGCTAATTTGTTTTGCCGTTTTGCTTTCTTTCACCCCCTCGTTTTTTGGTGTTTTTTTTTTTTCTTTCTTCCTTTTCTAGTCCAAGTCCACGAACAAAGTTCACACTCAGTGCTGTTTACTGAAAGCAGCGAGACAGTCAGTGGTTACAGTGAAAAGCTCAGCGTGTCAAAGAGATGGTAGTTTGGACTTCCCTCTATGGCTCAACTCCTCTATTAACCCCATCAAGATTCTTCAGTGCAGAAACACACAACTGCTGTACCACAAACCTCCACGTGTCACTAACTGACGTTAGTTAGTGCACAAAGTTTAAAAATCACTTCCAGACACAGTCACAGTGCCGGTCATGGAGACACTCTCTAAGAGGGACAAACAAAGGCAGAGAAGTGCCGGCATCTGGAGCGCTGTCCCCATGGCTCCACGCCGGCCTGGAGAGGAGCCTGTGGACAATCATGAACTTCAAAAAACATGGAGTGAGCCCATGTATTAATAATGTAAGGCGGTTGCTTGTGGTGCTCGTCGTTGTTGTTGTGCACATTACACGCGTGGATACACCTGGAGCCTCGGGGAGCCCCCAGCACACACCCCCAACCCCCCCCCCACCCTTCCGCAGCGGCGGCACAGCTCTTTACTGCACTCAGGCTCAGTGACATGCTAACATGAGCTAGTGGCTAAAATAGAGTCAGCTTAAGTGTCACATTCACACAAGCTACCAGTCTACTGCAGTGAGCTTTAGCATGGTGTCAAGGTTAACAGCCTATGTATTGTAATCAGCTGAGTTTGGGCCAGACTAGCAATAATGCTAGCATATAGCCCCGTCAAGAAATATGCAGAGAATATACACAGAATGTTCCTTTGTTTTTTTATTTTGTTTAAATAGAAACCAATGACATGGCACTTACACAGCAACAGGAAAGGCAATGGATAGCAGCTAGTACACATACAATAAGCAACAGCATGGTCACAGCTATTGTGCTGTAGGCCTATCAATGAAACACTATCAATTAAAAAGATTCCAAATAGATTAGAGTTTTTTTTACAACATGAAAACAACTGCAGACACTTAAAAACAGCAACGAGGATACGGTCATTTTCCATAGTTTACACAGTTGCAGAGATTCAGAGCGGCATCTTGCTATTCACTGGGGTCATAGTCAGATCTGTTGAGGGGAGTGGTGAGGGTGTGTGTGGGTGGGTAGGGGGGTGGGGGGTGGATGAGTGAAAGCTTTAAAACGGAGAAGGAAAAAAGCTTGGCCTCCTTGTTCTATGCCACTCATTGTCAAATCAACGCATTTACCCATAAAGGCTCTATCTCTAGCTGGCACCCTGGGGGCGAGCACTCCCACTGTGCTCCTGTCATACACACATTCATTCCAACGCTCGGAAGCACACACACACACACACACACACACACACACACACACACACACACACACACACACACACACACACGCACACGCACACACACACCATCACACTTGCCAGCAGCAAGCCGGCAGCTGTGTCCTTTTACATCCCTGCTCCAGTGGTACCGGGGCGGCTAGATCAGGGGCCTCTTTGAAAGCTGCAACACCCCCCCCCATTCTCACCACTGACCTACCCGACATATGACCATACTGTGCTGTTGCTAGTTAAGTGACCACTACTACTTACAGTAATAATAGTAATAACAATAATACAAAAAGATCAAAGCATTGCACGTTTTGGTCCTGGCCTAGAGGTCCTGACCTGGGGTGGGACAGAGGTGACGTCCTCCTTATGTGCTTTAGCGAGGCTGGGCGGAGGCTGGGCAGCCCTGTGCTGTACTGAGCTGTGCTGGGGCCTTCCTCTCCTCTCCACTGCTCTCTTCGTCACCCTCTCTCTCTCTCCCTCATACTGATGAGCAAATCAAATCATGGAAATGAAGGAGGTTGGGGGAAGGAAATGATGGAGTGGATATGCATGCTTTTAAAAAAAAGAGGAAGTGCAAATAAAAAAAAAGATAAATTCATAGTTAAAATAAGTTAAAAAAATAATAAATATGATATGGCAGAAAATATGGGGAGCCTCCTTAGGATATACCTGCAGAAAACAAACAAACAAAAAAAAACACACAATTGTGCTTTTAATGTAGGTGGGGGAGGCTGCATTTCTCCCAGCATGCATCAGCATTCCATCATTTCCTGAGCCTAGCATAGAACTCTGTGGGATGAGGAACCAAGGGAAGATGAGGAACCTAGGGCACGAGTGAGTGGAATGATAATCTAGAGGAGTCTGGGTCCAGGGCATTAGGCTCCTTCAGATCCCTGGCAGATGCTGGTCTGAGGTGGAGAAGCCGGTGGCGCAGTAATGGCCGCTCACCGCTGCAATGTATGGGCTGGGAGGTAAAGTGATACCTTCACCGCACAAAAATGCTCCAAAGATAAACTACAGAGGAAAAAAAATACAAAAAATAAACCACGTCAAGGTGCAGGATGCCCGTGGAGAAGTGGTAATTGTGACAGGTTGTTGTTATCATGCTTAGTGTATCATACCATATGCCAGCTCACAGTCAACAGAGTATACCAGGGTGTCTGTGGCAGTGGGTCTGAGTGTGTGGACAGGGGGGGAGGCAGTTTTGTGTGTGTGTGTGTGTGTGTGTGTGTGTGTGTGTGTGTATGTGTGTTCGTAAGTGACCTAAGCAATTGGCCTGTGTGTGTAATCTGTGTGCACAGCCTTTGTGGGTAATGAGAGCTCTGTGGCGCAGACCTCTTATTTGCCCATCTTAACTCAATTAAAAGGAAATAAGGCGGCTCTGACCGGCACATGAACTGCTTGCTCGGCTGAGGGCATCTCTCCTCATGGTCACAAGCTGACACACACACACACACACACACACACACACACACACGCATTAACCTCTCACTACCCTGAGTGTTTATGGATGTTTGTTTGCATGGAGGTGCATATATGTGTTTTTTTTTTATATGTACCTACATGTGATTTCTGTGATTTCATGGCAATTTACCTACACAACCTGACAGCATGTGTGTGTGTGTAAATGAGAGTAAATTCTATGAAGAGGTGTGCGCACACACTTCTACATATGTAAACATTTACATGTGACTGCCTCTGTATGAACACACACAAGAGTGTGTATTTGTGCCTGTGTGCGTGTTTGAACATACATGTGTGTGTGTCGAGTCTAAGTGATGTGAGGGAGCACATGAGAAAGAGAGTGAGTGTGTGTGTGAGACAGAGAGTGTGTGTGGGTGTGTGTGTGTGATAGAGAGAGAGAGAGTGTGTGTGTGTATGTGTGTGTATGTGTGTGTGTGTGTGTGATAGAAAGAGAGAGAGTGTGTGTGTGTGTGTGTGTGTGTATGTGTGTGTGTGCGCCCAGGGTGTTCTGGCTGGGCTCCACACACAAAGGCAGAACGTTCTGACTGAGAGCGTGAGGCTCTTCCAGGGTCTGAGGGCACTAGAGGGCTGGCTGTGGCTGCTGTACAGCTCTCTCTCTCTCTCTTTCTTTCTTTCTCTCTCTCTCTCTATCCCTCCTCCTCCCCCCTTCACTCTCACCCTCCACTCTCCCTCTCTCTCGCCCTGACAGCCATACAGGATGGGTATTGTGTGGGCTCGGTAGCGTTGTGTGTGCCACAGCGCCTGGAGGTGAGAGAGCATTATCAGGGCCGTGTGTGTGTGTGTGTGTGTGTGTGTGTGTGTGTGTGTGTGTGTGCCGCGAGTGAAGCAGAGGGTGGCAGGAAAGCAGACAGAGTGAGAGGCAGCCATGTGCACTGACCATTAACAGCAGGAGATGGGGGGGGGGTGTAAGTGTGTGCGTGTGTGTGTGTGTGTGTGTGTGTGTGTGTGTGTGTGTGTGTTAGTGTGTGTTTGTAGGAAAATAAAGTGGAGGGTGCGGAGGGATATAAATATCTGAACCACATCTCACATGCGCCGCCATGCTCACAGGAAGAGGAGGAGTAAAAGCAGGCGCCGGCATTCACCACCACCACCACAGGAAATAGCCCATGGGGGCAGAGAGAGAAATGGCCGGATCTGGATGTGTGAAGTGGAGGGCCAGGCAGTGGAGGGCCAGGCAGTTCACATCAATGACTTGAGAGGCGAAACAATGACATGTGCTCCATGTTACGTTGAGGTCTGAGACAGTTTAGCAAAGATGTACAAGTGTGACCCTAAGTGCTGCTGTGAATGACACCAATTTGTTCAGCCGGTCCTCTTCAAATATAAACACACACACACAAACACAAAATTATGAAAACTTCAAATTTCTGCCTCATTGAGAAATGTACGACACCCTCAATACCGCCCCCTCTGTACCGTAGTGTGGCAGGGTGCTTGGCTGGTCACATGCTGTGCCAGAGGGAAGAGGAGCAAAGGCACCTGACTAGTTGGCCAGAGGTGTGCTAATGCTAATGAGCTCAGGTCCAGTTAGCCGCTGGCTGTCCCAGGGCATAGAGCTTGGGCCGGGGCACTCTGCCACTGACGCAGCGCTGAATACACGCCCTGCTGTGCGGAGGGGGAACGCTACTCTGGCCAACCGGTCCCACTAGACTCCAACCGCATGCATAAGCGCACTTTAACACAGATCAAACACGGCGCTGAAGCTGTGAGATGTGTTAGTTCAGGGTGGACTTCAACCTGTTTCCAGCTGCATGTTTGTGTCTGACTGTGCCAGTGGTTGTGTAAGTGTGGAGTACCGGTGACAACAAGTTTTACAACCACTCACAGATTTCAACCATGTACAGAACTGATCAACCTCAAACCAACACACAACTACCTGATGTAGAGAACGACTGGGACGACAAACTCATCTGGTGGCCAGCTTGGTGGATAAAGCACCAAGAATCCCACTACAACTAAGCACCATTGGAATTTAGTTGTAAATCACAGCCACCAAATAAATGCATTAATCTGAAGGGAGGGGAATACATTTAAAAGGGTTCAGTGTTGTGCACGGTTGTAAAATTCCACTTAGGTTTTTGTCCGGCTACATCCGCAAATGCTGTGGTTGGCTGTCTGAGTCACAGGGCACACAAGACGCAGAGTGAATGCTAATCAATGGCCCCGGGTTGCACACACGGAATCATGGGTGGGTGTGTGTGTGTGTGTGTGTGTGTGTGCGCGCGCGTGTAAGAGTGTGTAAAAATGCCATGAGACAAGGACAGTTACTAACACAGAGGAGGCCATCTGGTCTGCGGTGTGCTGTAGGGAAGTAGCCAGTGCCCCATCCAAACACACACGCATACACACACCCACACACACACACACACCCCCTTGTGGAGAGACAATCCTCACACCATGAAGCCAGGACAATCCCTATCGCTACATTTAAGGAGGTGTCAAATGGGGTAAACCCTCCCCCCTCTGGTTTAGCCCCACTCCCCTCCTTGCACTCACACCCGTGGAGAGAAAAAAGAAGAAAAACATGCCAAATTAATCTACACTAAGGCAGGGGTTAAGTCTCTAAGACAAAACAGGGTCATGACAACACAGTATGCCTCTCTCTCCATCTCTTCTCCTCTCTCTGTGTCCCTCGACCCCCCCCACACATCCCCTCCACACACACACACACACCAAAGAGGAGCGCCCCACAGACGTCTGTCTCTTTCTCTGAACGCAACAGCTGTTTGTGGCGGCCAGTTTTCCGCTAATTTGCTGAAATGGATTTCAGGAGTGGCGCCCTCATTTGCATAATGGGCACGCACATGCACACACAGACACACACACACACACACACACACACACACACACACACACACACACACACACGCACAGACACAGACACGCACACACACACACACACACACACACACACACACACACACACACACACACACACACACACACACACACACACACACACACACACACAAACAGACACACACAGACACACAAACAAACAAAGGAGTCTGTTAGGACTCAGCACCGGTTCCTCTGTCAGTCGCGCTGCTCCAAATTAAAGTGAAAAGTGCTACTTCTAGTTTTCCACTCCCTCAGCCTTAATGGGATTCTAACCTGCAGCCATGGTGCGAAACGCGGGGCGGGTGGGAGTGGGATACTGCGAACAGCAGATCAGAAGTGACTGACTATATTACTGGGTATTAATGCCCAGCACGCCTCTCATGTTTATGGAAACACAGCACAGTCCACAAGTCCCATTACTGTCAATATGTTCATCTATAACCCCCGGTCATTCAGGAGAGGGAGAAGAAAAAATGATCTAGTGTGTGCAGCGTCAGGTCTTTAAATAGAATGTTTTATACACATTTTTACCAGAAAAGCAGGGCATTCAAATTCAAATTGTGTTTTGTAGTAGGAAACTTGCATGCAGCGGGATTTCTAGAAATGGAGTGAGTGCTACACAGGAAGAATTATGGGAATTACTCATTACTGAGCAAGCCATTTACACTGTGTGACGAAAGACAAAGCTTGGTTACCATTTCTGTGTGTGTGTGAAAAGCCCTTCTGACACATAGAGGCCCCCAGATTTCCACCAACTCTTGGCTCATAATGACGGACAACATTCTCCGTCCCCATTTCGACAATAATTCTGCACCTGCACACCATCACATATTCACAGCGTACACTGCTACACATCCCAACTAGTCACTACTAGAAAGGCGGGGTGTGTGTGTGTGTGTGTGTGTGTGTGTGTATACATGATACATGCTGAACTCCAAGATAAATGTGAACCAGTAACATTTCAAATAGGTTGGGGCAATGACAGCATAAGTACAGGGACCAGTTTGGAGGTTTACAATGACAGACTAGGCCGGGTATTCCGATTACACTTCTCCTTGCTTCCTCCTCCAGTCCCCTCTCCCTCAAAGCCCCTGGGTCCCTGGGCCCCGTGGCCCCCGCTGCCTTTGATATGGTGGAGGGAGAAATCCACGCCGAGGAGGGCGGGCAGGCGGGTGGAGGGGGTTATTGAAAACATGGCCTGCCCCGCTGGAAGAAGGGGTGCCGTGTTCCCCGGATAGAGGAGCAGAGACGAGCAGCACCGGCTGATTAGAGAGGCGAGCCCCGGACTTTAATGAGCTGCGACCTCATGCGTCATGGCGTGCCCTGCCAAAATGTAAGACTAAACCGGACCAAAAGCCAGGCCACTAACATTTGCACACACTCTCTTTCTCTCGCTCTCTCTTCCACCTTCTCTTCTTCACTCACACATTATTTTTCTATTTCTGCCTATTTGCAGCTGAAAGGCACACCAAACAAGAATCTGTGGTAGAGGACCGTTTTTTTAGTGTAGAAAATGTCATACACAGGCAGGCATGGGTAGGGCCTAACTAGAGCTGGTCCCCAGCCTTACTCCCCCTGCACACCCCCCCCCCTCCCCCTCTCTGTCTGTCGAGGTGTGGAGAGCTGTTGCCTGTCGTCACTCGTCCCATGGCAAATGTGTCTTTCCTTTTGCTCGTCTGGTGTGGGCAATCCCTGCCATTGGCTTAAATTAAACATGAGCTTCTCATTTCCCTGCTCCGCGCCGCTCCGCCACGCTTAGCCATGTGTGAGGACGGCCACAGCCAAGTCATTAGACATCCGCCGAGAGGAACGCACAAATAAAGAGCTTGCTGCATTTTTAATAAGTCACTGCAGCTGCCAGAATGAATAAAAAAAAAAAAAGAAAGAAAATAAAAACAAAAGAGAGACAAAAGCACGGCGTAAAGAATTCCACCAAGGGTGTTTAAGATTTAGAAACCAATGGCGGTGATTCCATCAGTGGTGCCAGGTGATACCGATGCCGTTACTTCTTGCCTCATCCAGCTGCTAGAGTGGACGAGCCGCCCTCGTCCCAGCTGCACATGAGCGCAGGGCTACCTAAGACCCTGGAGCATGCCAGCGGGTTTTAGCTTAGCCTGTAGATCCAGGGGTAAACCCAGGGCCCAGTGGTTCTCGGATTAACGTCAGACTAGCAGCTCGGTGCATTAACAAACCACACCTGTCGGTTCACATCCAAATAAACAACACACCGATTCTGCATCACGGCTATTCGGCACGGCGGCTGTTGGAGGGTCTTGTTCATGATGCTTAGAACTTCCCACTTCAGATATTATTTATTTTACAAATTCGGCGTGTGTGGTGTGTGTGTGTGTGTGTGTGTGTGTGTGTGTTTTCTGTAATTAATATGATTCGTAACGTGACAGGCGCCTCTTCAGGGGCTCTGTAATCTCCAGCTCTTGTAAGTTTTAAGCTTTTTTTGTCGGGGGAGGGTGGTCGGGGGCTTTCTGCAGAATTAATAACAAATCAAACAGCTCACACTGGGCTCAGGGAATGAGGCATCTGTCACTACATTAAAATGATATTAACCGTGACACAAAAAATACTGAAACCTTCATCACGAGCAGACGGGCCCGTGGATGAAAACTAAAAACACTCCTATCCTATTTTTATGCTCCGTACACATTCTCTGTTGCTCCAATTTTTTTTTCTCCCTCTGACATTTACCCAAGACCTCTCTCTGGTCCTGAACGCCGAGGAGTATGTGAAAGCTGTTAGTCAAATCAGGTTAAGCCATTTCCGTGCTTGAAAGCTACTTCCCCCAACGCGGAGGGCCTGCAGGAAGATTGGACGTGGAGATGGAAGGCCGTTGCTCCTGCTGGATGACTCTGGCCTTCAGGGAAACTGTTTGTCATCTCTACGTATCCATCTTTACCGCCACAGAAAGGCCTGACTCACCACAGAAGGTCCGAGTGCTTTTAAGCGGCCCATTTTTGTTTGGGGAATTTACGACTAAAATACCTCTGTGTGCACAATCGCTAATGGCTGTTAATTACCCCTTTGTTAAATAAGCTGCACAGGCACTCAGTGGCAACACACAGGCAGACGAAACGCAAACAACCAACGACAGCTGCTCAGTGCCGCTCAGGACGCCAGTGAAGTGGTGAGAACTCGTCAGGTTTGAGGCTCGGCCTAAATGTAAACAAGCTAACAGGCTGGTGCATTAGCGCTCCGAAGCAACTTTAGCAGGTGGACACACACCATACTGTTGTGTGGAGGGATAGTCTGGGTCTACACACACACAGACAAATATATATGTATCGACATATATAAATACACACACACACACACACACACACACACACACACACACACATATATAGTCGATACAGTGTGTATTTTCTCTCCCCGGTCCTGATGCTTAGAGAGCCTCCCAGGACGGGGCCAGATGCTTGCGCTCTTGCCCTGCTGCACCCTGCTGCGTTAACCTGGCCTGACAGGCCGCCTCAGCCCAAACAGATGGGAGGGAAAGGTGGAGCCCCTCATGTGTGAACCACGGCGGGGGGGATGGGGGGGTGGGCGAGAGGCTGGGCGGTGGCCTTCTGCTTGTCCAGACTGCGGCGGTCGTGCAGGCAGTGTTCCTTTTGTGCGTGGTGTAGCGGCGGGCCTGGTGATAGCGGCGGCGGCCAGAGGGCACAGAGTGAGATCTCTCAGAGGACTGACTAGTGAGTCAATATGGAGTCAATAAGGGGAGTAGCTTTACTGAGAAGGAGAACTGGAGCCGGGGATGAGAGGGGATGGGGGGGTGGGTGGGTGGGTGGAGGGGGGCCGTGGAGTTGGCGTTGGAGTTGACAGAGAGAGAGAGAGAGAGAGAGAAATCTTCACGGACTGTCACAGAGGCGGAGCCTACAAGGCCACCGTTATGACTGACCCAATTCCGAGTAAGTGTGATAACCATCCAAAATACACAAAGCACGACAGACAGCACACACACACACACACACACACACACTAACACACACAACACACACACACGCATGCATGGACAGACTAAAGAGCAGGAGCGAACTGCTAGCTTTGCTTGTCACATTTACAGGATCTGATGTACTCACTGAACCCTATATGTTTGTGATCACAAACCAAAACATTAAAACAAACACACACACACACACACACACACACACACACACACACACACACACACACACACACACACACACACACACACACACAACAGCGTAATAAAGTTAAAAGCCTGCATGCATGCTTACACACCCTCAACAAATATAGGGGGGAGTGGCTTATTGACCCAAGTCACTCTAATAATGTCCTTAAAAAAAAAAGACTGCAATAAATGTAGGCAATATAATGTCTGTGTGTGTGTGCGTAGGTGTGCGTGTGTGTGTGCGTAGGTGTGCGTGTGTGTGTGTGCGTGTCTATGTGTGTGTGTGTGTGTGTGTGTGCGTGTCTATGTGTGTGTGTGTGTGTGTACATGTCTGTGTGTGCGTGTGTGTGCACTCGCCACTCAGCAGAATTTAATGAACTGAGAACGACCTTGATCAGTGAATCAGAGCCAGGAGCACAGGGGTACACCACCCCTATGAACCCCGCCCCCGCCCCTCCCCTCACCAGCCCATACCCTGACATTCATCAAGTGTGTGTTTTTGATCTCTGAGGCACATCACATGTGCTCTCCCTCCCTCCCTCCCTCCCTCCCTCCCTCCCTCCCTCCCAGTCTTTCCCAACCAGCGCCGGCAAAACCAGGCCCACACAGCCCTGGCGCCGACCACGGCAGCCGCGGGGGCACCCAGCCCGATCCGGCCCCACGGCCGTCCCTGAACTCCTCGCCGTGCCTGGACACGGCGCTCTCATCCAGTGCCGGACGATACCATCAGGAGCGCCTCGCATCAACTTTTACAGTCTTGGGTGATTGGTAACCAGGCATGGCTGAGTGGGCAAGAATGAAACAATTGTGGAGGAGGAATAGAGAGGAGAGGAGGGATAGAGAGAGGAGGAGAAGAGAAGAGGAGAGAGGAGAGCATTGCTCCCACAGTCACACTCTTAAATACTGGCATGGGAAAGGCAGCTCATTAGCTGTGCTTAAAATCAGGGAGAAATCCCCCCCCCCCCCCCCCATTCCTTTCTTTTACACTCAGTCTCTTTCATCCCCTCTCCAAATAAAAAAAGAAACACCCAGGTTACTAGGAGACAAACAGGATTGGGACGCTCCAGATTGCTGGATTACTGTACGATGCGTCTGCTTCAGTGTGACAGGACACAACATTAAATTCATTTCCCCCAATCTGAAGCATAAGGCCCCTGCCAAGTAATTTCCATCCTGACAGACTGGGCGGCTGTGACTGTGTTTTGCATGCTTTTTTTTTTCCTATACAAGAAAATAAAAATAAAACATGGCTCATATAAGGAAAATACACACGGGGATGAGATGAGAAGTGATTTCTCCAAAGTAATACGCGAGACAGTAGCGCAGCCCAACGTTACAGCCGACTGTCAATGGCAAAAACAGACCGTCGCCATTTCAATTATTACAAGACATTTGATAATAAAAACATAAGACAGAATTTTTTTTTTCGTTCGTTTTTTTTTACGAGACAAGTCCTTCCTCTGAACCTGTCGGACAAGCTTCCTCCAAGAGAGCGCTGAGGTACGGGGTAGAGGAGAAATGACTTTTCCCTCTCTGCTTCATGTGGTCAAAAAACTTCCAGCAAAAGTAATGAGCTAATTGTGGTTTCTTTTTATTCACCCTCTCCCCCCTTTTTTTGGTCCTCCTCCTTCTCTCCCTTCAGACCATGTGTGTTAGTCTTCTAAGTCCATAAAGCTTTTCAGGCTAGCACACAATCATTGCTGAGGTTTTTTTCAAGTGAAGAGAAAGAAGTGTAGTTCCTCCAAGTCAGTTGAAACGCTAGGTATTAATTACGGGTATTATGAGGAATCTTGGCCGCTCAGCTCCGTTGAAAGTGGGATGGCTCTGATCCTCCAGAGCGCGCCGATCCGCTCCAGGTCCGAGATGGAGCGCGGCGTTTCTCCACTCCACTCCACTGACGAGTCTCAGGACACGTGCTGCGGGGAGGGTATGGGGCAGGTTAACTGCATCCGCTGGTCAGAGCAGCCACGGAGAGGAGACGACCACATCGTTACACCATGCCAGACATGGGGGCGGCACAGAGCGTTTGTCGCCACCGCCGCCTTTATCATCGCCATCATCATCATCATCATCATCTTCTTTCCGGCTGACCACAGTCATCACTGTCATCGTGATCATCACGATCCTCCTCATCATCTTCCTTCCTCCTCCTCCTCATAAGTTGCGCCAGCAGAAGGCAGATCTGCACTGCAATAATCCACATTGTCTCCATTTCTTTCCCTTCTCTCTAGTAAAACACATTATCATGGTGACATGCCATCAAAACAAGAAACAAAACAAACACACACACATTACACTGCAGGGCTGGGCTTTGAGGCAGGAACTGGCAGAAGAGTGGGGGTTTCTTTACTATCCTGCCCTGCTAAGCAGTAACAACTCTCTCTCTTTCTCTCACACACACACACACACACACACACACACACACACACACACACACACACACACACACACACACACACACACACACACACACACACACACACACACACACAGAGCTCTGCTCAGCAACGTGTGTTTAAATATCATCACTGTTGCTGTGAGGTCTCGTCTCTGGGCCGGTTTAGCTGCCAGCCTGATGGATGTCTCTGTATTTCCATTTCTCTCCCTCACCCGGCTTTCTTCAAACACACACACGCACCCACACACACACACACACACACACTGTCTGTGTCTCTTTGGTACACGTATGTGAGAGTGTAAGAACAGTGCAGTACAGACCTTTTCACAAACACCTTTTCATACACACACACACACACACACACACACACACACACACACACTTCTATAGACATACATGATGGATAGAGCTGATAGTTTCTCTTTCTCTTTTTCTCTCTGCTACACATCACCCTCAATCTGCTGTGTGTCAGGGGTGGGGAGATTTATGGGTGGAAAATTGTGGCTCTTGAGTGAGGTAGGTGAGAGCGGGCGGCAGGGGCCGGGATGAAGATGAAGGCCATGCAAGCGCAAAAAACAAACAGCAGCGCAGTTAATGTAGGGTTAGTGAACCTGCGTCTGTGTTTGTGTATGCGTGTGTGTGTTTGTGTCTGTGTGCTTGCGTGTGTGCGTGCCTGTGTGTGTGTGTGTGTGTGTGTGAGTGAGAGAGAGAGAGAGAGAAAAAGAATGAGAGCATTTTCGCAACACAATGCTCTCTCTCTCCCTTTTTTATTTATATATAAAATATAAATAAATATATTGCATAAAAGGAATGCAAAGAAACACTTATTCATCCACTTATTAGGTGACAGTTTTACATTCTTACATATGTTCTTACATATGTTCTTACTTGTTCTGACATAAAAATTACCAACAGCAACTGGGTATGGATGCTTCTATGACTGCTACTGTAAACAGTCATCATTGAAATCTTCTGCATTTGAGAAAATAAAATAAATGACATGACATGGCGGCTTGAAGATATTTTTCTTCCAGTGTTTACAGAGCAGCACGTGATGCTAAAAATGCTAATTTGTATTTATCGGGCCGATGAAAGCTCCATTGCTCAGGTGAGCGGGCTGCCCCAAGTGCCAAGCCCAACGGGTGACACACTGCAGAGAAGCATGTGAAATGGTGTGTGTTTGTGCATATGTGCGTGTGAGTGTGTGTATGTGTGTGTGGTTGTGTGTGTGTGTGAGTGGATACGGTGGTCTGACAAACAGCAGTGCTTAAGAAAAAAATCAAACACCATTGGGAAAGACGAAGGAAGCAGAGCAAGGAAGAGGAAATGACAGAAAGATAGAAGAGTAGAGGTCAGACAGAGCGAAACTGAGTATGTGCAGCAGAGAGAGAGAGAGAGAGAGAGAGAGAGAGAGAGAGAGAGAGGAGGAGGGGGGGGGGGGGTTGTGCTATGATGGAGTAGTGGTTAGTGTGTGTGTGTGTGTGTGTGTGTGTGTGTTGAGGGCGGTGGAGGAGGTGGTGGTGGGGTGTAGCAGAGAGTGGCGCTGAAGGACAATGAGGAGGGCTGGTAACAGGAATAGATGAATGAAAGAGAAGCCGGGGGTCTGGGAGCATCGGGGGAGTTGTTTAAGGAGAAACAGTGTCCGTTTGTGGCCGGTGATAATACTTTCCATTCAACAGGCCTCGCCGAGCGCTGATTCCTCTGATTGCAGGCTGGCGCCCTGCTGGCGAGCCTCTGCGCTGAAATTAAATCCACTCTATTCAGTTATAAATTATAATGCTCTATAAACAACACCCCCACTGGGAAAAAGGAGGGAGAGACAGAGAGAAGGAGAGACAGAGAGAAGGAGAGAGAGAGAGAGAGAGAGGAAAGAAAAAAAGAAAGAAGAGGAGACTGATGAGGAAAGGAAGTGTATACTGTATGGGGAGTGAGGAAGCGCAGTACAAAGGACAAAACAGCGGAAGAAAAAAAAAAGAAAGAAAGAAAGAAAGAAAGAAAGAGGGAGACTGCAGATGAGCAGTGCTGGTTTTCCGGAAAAGCAAAATGGTAATGAGAGTCTGTATTTCCCTTAATTCACCTCTGCCTCTCGTTCACACAGAGCCCATCAACCCTGCCGCTAGGCTGCTTTACACAGCTAATGTCATCCTAAACCGGATGGATGGCGCGTTCATTTTTTTTTTAAACCTTCATGAATATGATATAGGGGCAGCCGTAAAAATTGTACAAACAGAGCCAGCAGTTTACATGGGACGGTGGCCAAAGTAATTACGGATATGTAGTTAATAAAACTTAATATAGTATGATAAATATATACAAATATTAATGTAATTAGTGTATAATAAATAACATTTGGTATAAGCTTTAAGGGTGGTGGAGTTTTATGTCATTATTAATGTAGTCAGGCAGACGTTATTAGGTGTGATTTTGTCTGCGGTCCAGAACAATCCCCCAACCCTGACTGCGTGAGGTCATCCAGACTGAGAAGAGGCTGTGTCCCACTGGGCAGCCACACAGCAAACCTGACCCAACCTCTAACCTGCCATAGGGAGGGGCGCGCAGATACGGAGGGAGAGAGGGCAGACAGAGAGGGGAAAGTGAGAGGGAGAGAGAGAGATAAGTATGACAGAGTCAGCACGTGCAAAAGAGAAAATGAGAGAGAAGAAGGATGGATGGATGGACGGAAATAGCTACAGTTGGACAGACTACAGTGAAAGGCTGCACAAGAGACAGAAAGAAAGAGGCAAACACAAGAGAGTGTGTAAGAGGGAAGTGTGTGTGTGTGTGTGTGTGTGTGTGTGTGTGTGTGTGTGTGTGTGTGTGTGTGTTTCATAGTGGGGGCCCCTGCCAGGTCTGTTTGAGGATCAACACACTGGCCCTCCAGCCCACCGGGGGCTCTGTTGCGCTCCGCCGGCACCTTTGTGTCCAATTAAGCACCACGTCTGAGAGGCACAATGGCAACGGCCTGCGACGGGCAGGCCAACTGTGACCGACTGGACAGTCCACCACCCTCCTGTGCACACAAACGCCACAGGTCTGCCCCAGACACACGACACACAGTGCAAACACATACAACACCACTAACACACACACACACACACAACACACAGAAATAGACACAACACAACACACACACACACACACACACAGATATAGACCTGACATATACAGCCACGGCACACAAACACAATGCCATGGCCAGCCTCCCACATGTCCTATGAAAGGTCTGAAGTATGCTTATGATTTCTATATTAGGAGATGAAGAAAACATAACGGAGGGAGGGGAAGAGAGTCAGAAACCAGGCCGCTGGAACGACTCGTCGCTTGCCGAACGTGTGCGGTGGCAGGGCTTGAAAAAGCTGGAACAACTCAAATTAACACGTTTTAATTACAGGGAGACGAGCGGACGCTGAAGCTCCACGCTTCCCCCGACCTCTAATTACGCTGCCTCGACGTGCTGGCATGTCCGTTAGGGCTTGCGGCCTTCGCCTCCTCGTTCTTTCGGAGCCGCCGGGGAGACTATTTACGGCCGCGCTGCCGTTGGCTTGTGAAAACACCCATTTTCAGCTGCTCGTGCTGGGGGAACGTCCTGAGGTTGGCTGGCGTGGAGGTCGGTTGGTGCACTGGGGCCCTGACAGCTTCCACACTCGCTCCTTCAGGGGGGGTTCTCTGCACATGGGATGCCCCCCCCTACACACACACACACACACACACACACACACACACACACACACACACACACACACACACCAGATGCAGGGAGAGGGGTGGATGCCGAGGTGGAGGCTATGTGGCTACGTGCTCCCTGGGCGTCCTCTTGTGGGAGGCTGGTCTGCCAGGCTAGCGGATTGCGAGCTCTCTCCAAAAAGTGCTGCCTCAGCTGCTGAAGCCAGGCATTGCAAAGCTAGTGTTTGCATGTGTTGTGTGTGTGTGTGTGAGTGTGTGAGTGTGTGTGTGTGTGTGTGTGTGTGTGTGTGTGTTTGAAAAGTGGGTTCTGTAGCGTGCTGCTAATGTTTAACCTGGAAAGCACAAAGGCAAATGGGAGGTGACAGTCTGGGCCAGTGTCACAGAACACTTCACTGACAGAGGCATGGATGGCAGGAGAAGTAAAGAGGGATGCAGACAGTCTAAATAAATACATAGTTGGGGAAAAAAAAAAAAAAATCCTGGTTTTAAACTGCGTGCAGAATAATGCAAAAAAGACAATTTTCCTTGAACACGTGGGGAGCTGCCAAAACATTTTAGCGTCCACGTTTCAACCCTTGTTGGAGCGAGTGCACTATTCTCTGGTGAGGGAGCAGTGTGTGTGTGTGTGTGTGTGTGTGTGTGTGTGTGTGTGTTCACATGTGTGTTTGCGTAAAGAAACTCTTGAACCATATATGACTACTACTGATATGCTACACACACTGCTTGCCTAGACGAGCACACGTGAAGATGTCAGTGGAATAATTGTAAGCGTCTGTCGGCCCCGTGTACAGTTAAAATAGCAGCACTAACCTGTCCAATCACACGGCTCCCGTTCAGTCTCTCGGCCAATTATGGCAGGCGATTGGCAGAGCAAACAAAGAATTATTGGCTGTTAAGCTGTCGTCTCATCGGGAGGTGAACCGGCCCCCTTCTTCTCTTGTTAAGGGGCGCGACGGCACATCTGCAAACACCTGATACGCATCCAGCGCCCCGCTGCCCCTACAACGCTCGTTAAATTGTTACCACCTTTCCTAAAGCCAGCTCTGACAATTAACCAACGCTGCCCCTCCACTTCAAAGCCGCCACGGCCAGTGGGTTTAACCTTGGCGCTCCCGAAGATTTGTTTTTGATTTTCACAAGATCCCCCAGACACTTTCATCCAGGGCCCTGCCATGTGCACCCTGCTCTCGCTACTGAGGCCAGAGTTCTCCCAGCGTCGAGAGACAGAGGGTGAAACGAAAGTACACACAGTAAACAAACCCATCCATCATCGTCACTTCAGACCAACCATTTTTATAACTGCAGGTTCTTGATTACGGTTGTAACATATCTAACATAAGCCGTTATTATGTTTGGAAATTATTCTAAATGTAAACATACGAAGGCCAAGATGCCTCCTCAGTAAATGGCAGCCAAGGGGTGTCTGCAGCAGTGAGAGTGTCTGTGCTTCAGATTAGCACTAATGCCATGCAGACCTGAGAGAGTTCTGCAGTGGATCTGGCAATGCATGCCACCGGCCACGTCATGGTTTGGGTTCTAAAGCTGTGGCTTGACATGCGGGCCAGAATACAAGAGAAACGGAGCAGGGTGGACACTGGTTCTGAGTCGTGTTGAAGAGCTCTTCCCCTATGCAAGCTCTCTCTCTCTCTCTCTCTCTCTCTCTCTCCTGTGCAGATTAGCTGTGCGGCTGGACGTGTCTGCTTCCGTCTGTTTTTCGTCCCGTGCACAGTGTGTGTGTGTACGGTCAGTAGCGTGTGAAGCCTGCTGCCTCTCTGCCCCTTGCAACCCCCCTACCTACACACACACACACACACACACACACACACACACACACACACACACACACACACACACACACACACACACACACACACACACACACACACACACACACACACACACACACACACACACACACACACCATCACAGATGCCCCTGAAGCGTTTAGGAACTGGAGCAAATGCGTTTATGAATTAAGAGTATGGTGAGGGGTGAGGGGTGAGGGGTGGTGGATCAGGAGCACGTGTGTATTTGTATGTGTGTGTGTGTGTGTGTGAGTGTTTAAGTGGAGGATGTGTGTGTTTATGGGTGTATGATTGGGGGGGGGGTTCCTTTCAGAGACCTTTTTTTGGGCTGCACTGCTCTTTTTCAGTAAGCCGGCCCCTGTAGCTGCCCCAGGATGTGAACTGTCACTTCACATAGCTGCTGATAAGCCACAGAAGCATCAGGGGAAGGTGAAGACGGCAGACAACATGGGAGAGACTGGTGGAACTGGGAAAAATGCTCACTCGTCAGTAGAGTGGAGGGAGGCGAATATGTCGAGATTTGCAAAAGGATGTTTATTTTTTCTCCAACAGTATAATTGAAAAGTACCAAAAGGACTTGGGGTGGGGGTGGGGTGAGGGGGTGGGGTACTGTCACTGAAGGCTTCTCTCGGAGTGGCCTGTGACTGTGGTGCACATATAAGTCTAGCTTGCATGTGTGCAACTTGGCACATATCATCACACCATGGATGTGTTTTTGGGTTCTGGAATCCCTAGAAATACACATCAAAATAGCCATTTATTTAGTCATGTGGTCGGGAGTCCCAGATGTTATAACTTTGTGAAAATTGGCCATATATTAAATTTGAGGGGGTGGAAAAAATAATATGCTCTAACGTGAAGTCGACAAACACCCTCAAAACTTCAGGA
The DNA here is from genome assembly GCF_900700415.2 of Clupea harengus. Taxonomy (NCBI): domain Eukaryota; kingdom Metazoa; phylum Chordata; class Actinopteri; order Clupeiformes; family Clupeidae; genus Clupea; species Clupea harengus. The sequence continues at coordinate 14,461,687 of NC_045160.1, read as the reverse complement.
AATTGCAAATAAGACAGGCTATTTTCACATCCAACACAATAAGACGCTTTATGAGGACATGATTGCCTAATTACATAACATGCACCTTATTAAGATATTCTGTCAGGGTGAGTCAGTGTCCCAGTAAGTTCCATGAAACACCAGTGTAGCAGCTTCAGTTTGGAATGTTGGTGCTAGATGGTAGCTTTACAACACCCAACCCGGTATATTTAAAGCTATTCATCACTTGGCTACTCAATCATGGCTCGATCAAGAGCAGCCTTGATGCTCTAAGAAGCACTTATGAATAAGGATGTCACCTTCGTCTGAACTGTTAAATGACGAGGACGGGACACAAAGGACGGTTGAACTGAACCCACCCCCTGCAGTCCCCCTTCCTATTGGTCACCTGGGGTTCAGGTGTGCCCCACTCCTCTAGCTCATCTCAATGGACCTTTGTGGCCAGAGCTGGCCAGTTAGAGAAGAGTTTTTTTTAGGGGAAGTCCCGTCTCTGGACTTCTCCAGTGTTCTCTTACTCTCTACCTGCTTTGCCCCCTTCTACACAATCTTTTTCTCTTCTCCGTCTCATAAATACACCCCCCCCCCCCACACACTTTCTCTCACTCACACACACACACACACACACACACACACACACACACACACACACACACACACACACACACAGAGAAACTGTTGAGGAATGTGGCCCCATTGTCCCGTTTGTACTCCTCCACTCCCTCCTTTCTCTCTTTCTCTCATTCTCTCCTCTGCTAAAGCCCCCAAATCCTTCCTTTTTTCTGGGAATCTAAACACGGTTTTGAACAATGAAACGCTTGATCCCCAACTTTCATTTTGAACTCATTCTCATAAACACTGCCATATGCTTGATAAGAGGGGCTATCTCCGTGGCTAGGCCCGACTAATCAAGTGTTTTAGAAGCACCGTTCTCTCAGGATCGCACTCACAAGCCGCACTTTACTCTGGCATAGCCAACCTCAGCATGTTGCTGGAAGGTTCAAGGCAGTCCACATACAATGGAACCAAATGTTCCCAGGATGCCAAAGTATTTCTCTATATTCCAGACTTGTATCCCTTTCTATTTTTTCCCCCCTTCCACAAGCTGTCATTAGTTTTCATAACTCGTGAGACACTAAATATTTCTATTTTATTTCAACTGGAACAAGCTCGAGCTGTCCGCAGAGCTGAAGAAGATTATTGAAGGGTGCGTCCGTGCATATGTCCTTAATGCGCAGACTACACGCTACCGAATGATCGAGAGTATTCGCAGCAAAACGAAAACAGGCCCATTTAAGTGCATCTCCGACTTTCGGAACCACCTGCATTTGATTTTCTCCGAACAACACAGTCCACTCCGATGAGCACATTATATGCTGATCGATATCAAACAATTTACAGAGCACTGCGACATATATCTGGATTTCATTCGGCTCGAGAGGCAAAAAGGCAAGACTTTGAACAAGGCTCTTTAAATCAGGCCGTGGATGAAGTGCAGATATGTATTTTCTCCCTTTTTTATTGAATGCTGAGCTGAACAAAATGCTTTGTGACATGGCACACTTGAGGCATAAGTGTGCCTTCAGCGCTGGAGAAATCTTTTCAATATGGAGGTCAGCCAGTTAAATGCAACTGCTGCTTCCAGATCTGCACCACATGCTGGCTCGCCCAATCACAAGCCAACCCCACTCACACAGCTTTCACTTTATCCAATCATATAAAGAGGCAATTCACACTAATGGCAGTGTTACAACAATTACATTAACTACCTCAAAAAATACTTGAGAATCTTTCTATTTCCGTCAAATATGGTTCTACCCGTGACAATCGAAACCGAGTTTAATTTCCAGATCAACCTAACACTAACCATAAAAAGGCTTCAGATCATTTTTTCATCCAAAAACCGATGTTGTGAAATCCCAAAGTTTCCACACACATCACTGACCACGTCGTTGTCGAGGAGTTGACCTCTTAGGAACGAACACTCGAGCCCGCTCCCACAAAAGGTTAGGGGGCAGCCCGCAGACTGGATTGAAAATCCTGCCACTAATTCAAACCTCTTGTGTCGCTATAAAAGAAAGGCTGATTTAACTTTGATGACGACGCCACCGCTTCCAGCAAAGCTCGGCTAGTCTCTCACCGCAGAGTACTACCACACGTTCCCATCCGCTTAGAGCTAGGCACATAAAGCACAAAGCTAATCCGGTGGGAAGACCTGGCCGCATCATCACCACTTGGCTAAGGCAGACCTGCCTGTTCAGCTGTTCTCTACCAAAAGGTATGTTTAGAATCCCTGAACAGACACGGGATTTGATCGAGAAAAAAAAGGACTCGAAGAAGAGTGGGTAATAATTTCCACTTATTACAAACACAGTCTCTCCAAGTGTGAGCTGCAAAATGAATCATCACACACAGACAGAGAGAGAAGGAACTTCTTTCTTCACTGCCCCTTTCTCTCTTTCTCTCGCTAGCTAGCTCGCCGTCTCTCCCTCTCACTCTCTTTTCCAGTCCCACCGCACACCACAACAGAATGGATCTCTTCTCCACAGAATAATTGAAGTGCTCGTGCAAGATCAAAGCAATGAGTCTGGTTACATATGTGAGGGGAAATTCCCCTGCAGTCACACAACAGACACACACACACACACACACACACACACACACACACACACACACACACAATGAGGATGAGAAGAGAGGAGAGAGAGAGGGGACGTCCGTCTCATTGTGATGAGGGGTGCCAGCTCGCCAGGGCTAATCATTGAGGGCCTCTGCATGCAGGGATGACATCAGAGCCCCATCCTTCTGGAGCCCGTGATTAATTAATATGACTTCCCCGGAGTCGGGGGCAGAATATGATATAATTTAAATAATTATATAACGCAGAAGGCGTGTTGGGGATGTCATCTGTTTGCGGCGGATCACACACATGCAGGCGGCGAGGGACATATTGTACACGCACGCATGCACGATAACACACACCCAAAGAGAAACGACTTTTTTTTTTTTTTTTGGTGTGTCTGTGTGTGTGTGTGTCTGACACAAACAAGAAGCTGAATGTCTAGGCAACCCATCTGTTAGTCTAACTGTGGTGCCCTCTATCGCATGTCTGCGCACAGCGTATGAGGAAGTACGGTGTCTGCAATATGAAACACAAAGGGGGAAGATTTATCACCTGGCCTGGGTGATCCTGAGGAAGACCTTGGGCAAGTAGGGGGAGAGGCACGAGGTGAGGGGCCTGGCCAGCCCAAGGCTGACGCTCCTCCCCAGAATCACCGCTGGTTCCCATCATGCCTTGCACTCTCATTACCGGGCCTGGGAAAGCTGACAGAGAGCCAAGTGCCAAATAATAACAATGATGTCGATGATCATAACTCTTCAGTTATTAAAAAACAGGTACTGTACGGGGGCTTGGACTTGGCCCTCCCTAACAAAGCAATAAAGGGATGGAGGGAGTGAGAGACAGACAGACAGAGAGAGAGAGAGAGGAGAAAAGGGGTGAGAGTCTCTTTAAAACTTCACCTTTCTGTCTCTGGTCACTACGCAACTCTCAAGCACATAAAACAGTATTAGGGTCTGGAATTTTGGGAGACGTTTCAAAGTGAGTTCAGTCTGGAATGAATGAGAGAGAGAGAAAGAGAAAGGGAGAGAGTGAGTGAGAAAGAAAGAGAAAAATAGAGAGAGAGAGAGAGGGAGAGAGTGAGTGAGTGAGAAAGAAAAAAATAGAGAGAGAGAGAGGGAGAGGGAGAGGGAGAGGGAGAGGGAGAGGGAGGAATAAAAAGAAAAAGCGCACAGCATTGGCTAAAATAACAGTCTGGCCCAAGCCACCTCAGAAACATCTGTATCTAATTACAAACTACATCCTACCAGAGATTCTTGGTAACAAGAACAATGCGGACAAAGCTGCGAGTTCAGGAACGATGTCAAATTTAGGTTATACATGTACAGGAACTGAGATATTTCATTAGGGCCTGGCCCCGCAGCGGCAGGGCGGCTTTCGGGGGTACTTGAGGGGGGGTGGGGGGATAGGGGAGATGTACCACTCTGGATTTAAGTGGAGCTGAGTCTCGACTCTCCCTTTGGAAAAAAAGGCAAACAAAGGAGCGCTCCATTTGGAACACTGTAAATCTTAGCCCTGCAGCGGACCGCTTCTGTGTGTGCGTACTCTCTCTCTGAGTACTGCAGGGAGGCTAACCGCCTGTGTGTGCGTACTCTCTCTCTGAGTACTGCAGGGAGGCTAACCGCCTGTGTGTGCGTACTCTCTCTCTGAGTACTGCAGGGAGGCTAACCGCCTGTGTGTGCGTACTCTCTCTCTGAGTACTGTAGGGAGGCTAACCGCCTGTGTGTGCGTACTCTCTCTCTGAGTACTGCAGGGAGGCTAACCGCCTGTGAAGCTCACAGAGGGAGCCCTGCGTTTTTGGTGTAGGTCTTCTGCAATGGCTCCTTCCTTAATGCAGTTATGTGACGGTGCTAATTTAATCCCACAGTAAACAATTACACAAAAAAGATGCAACCAAAACTTCTGTGCTCTAACGAGGGTGGTATTTTTAACAAGATTACTCTGAGTGCTAAAATCTAGCAAGGAGCAGGGTAACTCATGAACCATGTTTCTTTGCTTGTAATTGCGGTGACATTTGGCTGCGCTCATTCTGAGTGGCAGGGCTGATCACTGCATGTCAGCTTGGGTGAGGGGCTGTGTGTGTGTGTGTGTGTGTGTGTGTGTGTGTGAGCATCTGCGTGTGTGTGTGTGTGTGTTTGTGAGTAGGTGTAGGCATATATGTGTGTATGTAAGGGAGTGCGTTGTATGTGTGTGTTTGGGTGTGTATGGCAGTGTGTCAGCGGTGGCTGGCTCTCTGTCTTTTCATCCCGAGCTGAACGGCTTGGAGCCACGCTGCGCGGTGATGGTGGCAGCCGGCTGTCAGCTGTCCATTACGCCCAGTGACAGAAACAGCCTTCACCCAAAGTGACACTGACAAGACCCAGTCTCTCATGAGAAGGACCATCATGTCCCTCTCCGCCCTGTCAATATTTCATGTGAACTCTGAAGAACTTCGGCAGAACCTGTTCCAA
>NC_045160.1:14441620-14451620 GCF_900700415.2 Clupea harengus | reverse complement strand
ACACACACACACACACACACACACACACACACACACACACACACACACACACGCCTCTGCCCCTCCCTCCCCCAGTCCTGACATGCTGAGGTGTTTTGCAAAAGCGACAGCACTTAGGCTGCACGGCTCCAGAGCTCCGGAAAACAGCGGGGCCGGCGCTGCCCCAGCTCACCTGAAAATAATCGCGGCCGACTGGGCAGCGGTGCGGAAGAGAGAGAGAGAGGCCCTCCGCCCCACACTCCACACCATGCCATCCCCCCTCCCCCTCCCCCCTTCATTTCACACGTCTCAAGCTAAAAACAAATATTCTCCTCTTTTTTTTCCCCCTCTCCCTCCCTCCTTCCCTCCCTCCCTTCCTGCACGCCCTACTCTTTTAGCGCACCTTCTACTGCGCTGCACACCAGCCGTGGCACTTATGAAATCATTCTCACTCCAGGAGGTGGCACAGGGAGGTCAGAGAGAGAGAGAGAGAGAGAGAGAGAGAGAGAGGAAGAGAGAGAGAGGAAGAGAGAGAGAGAGAGAGAGAGAGAGAGAGAGAGAGAGAGAGAGAGAGAGAGAGAGAGAGAGGTGGCCATGTGAGTATTGGGGGGAGCGGGGCTGATTAAATAGTGCATAAAGAGATATGGATGTGTTCCACCAGAGGCACTGAAGGGAAAGTGCGAGGGGAAAAAAAGGAGAGAGAGAGAGAGAGAGAGAGAGAGAGAGAGGGAGAGAGAAACCTCTGACATGTATGCATAAACACAGTGCTAATGTGTCATCAAGTGTACTGTGTGTGTGTGTGTGTGTGTGTGTGTGTGTGTGTGTGTGTGTGTGTGTGTGTGTGTGGGGGGTCACATCACACACCCTGCTGCTCCGCTGCTCTGACTCAACACCTCGGTCTCACACTGAGCAACACCACACCACCCAGATCCCACCGGGCGCCACACACTAGCACACTCACATAAACATGAGAGAGCGACGTGTGTGTGCAGGTGTGTGTGTGTGTGTGTGTCTGCGGATCTGTGTGTGTGCAGGGTAGAGCAATGCATGTAGAGTATGCATCCTGAACTTGATTCATCAAATCAGGCACCGGTCTGTGAGAGCCAGCACCTCCGACAGCAGCGAGGCTGAGGCTGAGGCTGAGTCTGAGGGGTGGGGGTGGGGGTCAGGTCTTGGCCCGGGCTGACGTCGCTGTCTCTTTCAGAGGCATTACATGCAGTCCAAATGTAGCGAGCGCAGAGCAGTGGCGGGGCCCTCCAAATGCACACAGATGGCCCCAGCTGCTGCTGAGCTGCATATGGAGCTGATAAGGACACAGCAATGGGATCACCATACTCCTGTGTGTGTGTGTGTGTGTGTGTGTGTCCACCTGCCTTCCTTCCGTCTGTTTGCATGCATGTCTAAGAGCAGATGAGTTGTTAGATGGCAGGTCAGTCGGTAGGAAGGATCAGGAAAGGAAGGCTCTTTTAACCTTTGAACCCCCCCCCCCCCCCCCAGAAAAAAAACCTTCTCCTCTGCATCCCCTAGGCCTCATCAGGAACCCACTCCAAATCCAACCTGCCCTTGGTGCCGTGTGTGTGTGTGTGTGTGTGTGTGTGTGTGTGTGTGTGTGTGTGTGTGTGTGTGTGAGGGGGGGGGGGCACAGACAGCATTCATGTCCCTGGCGCGGTGCTGCGAGCCAGGCATAATCAGACACAGGGCCTGGGTAATTGGGGTCAGCAGAGGGGGAAGGCCTCATGGGCTTCACACTCTGCCCTCTCCTTGGCCTGGCACACACACACTCCCCACACACCCACAGCCAGCCGAGGTGGTGCCAGGCTGGATGAGAAATATGGGGGGTGGGGGAAGTGTGGCTGGCACAGGCCCTTTCAGCAGGCATTATCTTTGCTGTGATGATGAGGATGGGAATTGGATGTGCTTGGACTGTGAAGGTGTGTGTGTGTGTTTTTGTGTGTGTGTGTGTGTGTGTGTGTGTGTGTGTGTGTTTTTGTGTGTGTGTGTGTGTGTGTGTGTGTGTTTTCTGAATAAAGGCTGGCTCCCCTTAGTAGCATTGGGAGATTCACAGAGAGGGACAGCGTGGTGCTGTACCTCCTCGCAGACCTGCCGTAACCGTTCGCACACGCTCCGTCGACACTCCCGCCGTCCTGACAGCAGCCACCCTCCTCTCTCCCCGCCACACACACACACACACACACACCTCACAGCCGCCTCACACACCCGGCCTCACACTCCCCCGACAGCGGCACACCTGACACACACCCTGTGCCTGAGCAGCTACCAACAGCGCAGTCTGCAGTCTTTGTGAATGTTGCTGTGTGTCGAGTCTGAGGTTGAGGTGTCTGTGTGGCGTTTGTGTATGGTAGCTTATAGAGCCTCTCCTCTCCTCTCCTCTCCTCTCCGCCTCTCCTCTCTCCCATCTCATCTCATCTCTTTTCCTCTGTCGTCTAGCCGCCGCGAGAACGAGGTGATCCTTTCATTTCCTGTGGCGGTGCCGGGCCCTCGGGTGACGGCGTGGGCCCCGGCGGGCGACGTGGAGAGTTCACGGCTCGGTCCCCGTGCTCAACTCTCATAACGCTCCGACTCACGCCGCCACTTCCTGTCTGCTCTGCGCCGCCGCCAGACACTCTCATCCCCTCGCCATTATTACTGAGCAGCCTGACATGCCTCTCAACACACACACACACACACACACACACACACACGTCCATACACAAACACAGTGGTACACACAAACACAAATATGTAGACAAACACAGTCACAGACATATAGAAATGAGACTTGAACACACAGAATCACACCACAGATGCACATATGTACACACACTGGCACATTCTACCACACCTGAGAGCATACACACACTAACACATATAACCGAAGTAGAAACATGTGCAGCAAGACACACACATATCCATGGCACGAGTAGGCACACACACAAACACACACACACACACACGCACACACACACACTCCAGGTCTTCCCCTCTGCCCAGTCCGATCCATAGAGACTTGACTCCGGAATTGACTTAGGAAGTGCCTTAATGGTTACCACTCTTTTTGAAGGGGGATTTGGGAAGGGGAGGGCACTGCCTGAGCATAGTCAGGGCTAAACAGCTAAACATGTGTTTAGAGCAGACAACATCAGCAATCAGCACTTGACCCCTCCGCAGAGGGAGGGTCACATACCACCCCCTGCCCCCCACCCCCCTGCTCCCCACCCCACCTTTTCAGCTGGAGAACGAAAACTTTTACCAGATAATATAATCAAGCCAAGAGCAGTGGCCTGGCTTGGCCTGGAGTGGAGGGACTGCAAACATGCCCGTTTCCAGATGTGCTGACAAAAGTGAGCACGCGAAAAAAGAGAGAGAGAGAGAGAGAGCGAGAGAGAGAGAGAGAGAACGATGCAAAAAAAGATTCAACAGGGGAATTCTCAAGGTTCACAGGGAGAGAGAAAACACACACACACACACACACACACACAGCCCATCAACACACTCGCTCACTGGAGCATTTTGGCACTTTGTGCACCCAAACTTCAATTCCTTGCAGCTGTCAAACTATTAATGGTGTGGAGAAAAAAAAAGAAACACATGACAAAGAGGAAAAATGAAGAATGCAAACAAATTGCTTCTGCCTGTGTCCTCCCGTGTGATGTGCCAACGAGCTGTTCTTAGAAAAACAACAGCCGACTCATTCTCCCTTCATTCCCACAAACACACCCCCCCCGCCCTGGTTCCTGTGTAGTTACAGTAAGTGACCCAACACCTCGGCCTCTCCTGGGGTTATTAGCAGCAAATGAATCAGAAATCTGAGAAAATGACCACCGGGCCGGCCGCTTCCAAGAAAATGACCTCTCTATAGCTGGCTGTGCACACACGCAACACCACGCACATTTAACACACACACAAACACATATGCATGTGCACTCACACACACACAATGTACAGCACAACGGATGCATTCATGTTGAAGGACAAATAAGGTTGTGTTTTGAATGGCTGCTGTGTAATTCTGTGAGACCAGGTTGTTGGCATGGTTTTCCCATATATAAAGGTCACGCACGAAACCTGCATGTGCATACTCTTTTCACACGCGCACACACGCACAGAGAAAAAAACACACACACGCACACACACACACACACACAGACAGTCACACAGTCACTGGAGCTGGATTTATCACCATTTGTTTTCTGTCAGCCTTATTAAAAAAGCTTTAATGGCCAAATGGTTTCGACCTTGAGTTCCTGATTCCCAGACAGGGGGTTTGGGGCTGAGCACTGGTAAAAGGCCCGTCTCAGCCTTTATTGTGCGAGACGGGGAGACAAAAAAAAAAGAAGAAAACCTCAACACTAAACAGGGGTGCTGGTCGTCTCATGAGAGAGAGAATGCCTGGCCTGGGTCTTGGGAGGCCAACCGGCAGAGGGGTAATCCTTCCCATCTAAATCTAGGGTCTCACTGAACGGGGCAAGTGGGGGGCGGGGGAGGGGGGGGGGGGGGGGGTAAAACTGAAAGGAAAGAGAGGGACAGAAAAAAAGAAGACAGGGGTTGACAGAGGGAGAGAGAAGAAAATGACTGTATTTAAGGTCTCACCTATGAAGGAAAGAAAAGGAAAGAGGATGCTGTTGAGGAGGTAGTTCGAAAGTGTGTGTGTGTGTGTGTGTGTGTGTGTGTGTGTGTGTGTGTGTGTGTGTGTGTGTGTGTGTGTGTGTGTGTGTGTGTGTGTGTCTGACTTCAAATACCTTGGCAGGCATAGTTTCAGTAAGTGCGAGGCTTTGAGTCAGCTCTCAGGTTTCCCTGCACACCACATTAAAATGCCAGGGGGTTAAGAGTGAGTCAATTTGCGCGAGACGCCAAAATAAAAGAATTAGTGCTGCGGCATGTTTACATCTGAGAGGCTGAGCATAATAGGTCTTAGGCATTACCCTGGTGAGGATAGACTGCTGTTTACAGTGCCCTGTGTGTGTGTGTGTGTGTGTGTGTGTGTGTGTGTGTGTGTGTGTGTGTGTGTGTGTCACTAGTCAGGCCCTAGTGCCAAAAAGGAAGCAGTGACATAGCTCTTTCAAAAATGCCAGGGGTGTACATGAGAACAGAGGTTAATGAGGGGAAAAAGAAAAGCAGCTTTCTGTGGCGTGCTAAAGGTTACAGGAATAATCATTCATCTGCACCAGGGGGGAAGAGAGGGAGGCAAAAGAAAAGAGGGAGAGCTACATAAACATTTTTCCGGACGTAATTTTTACTCCGTGGATACGTTTCCCAGTACAAATCAGGGGGTGAGGGAGGAAATCATTTAGTCTCCTTAAGTGCCAAATTGTATCCTGATTTTTTTCTTTTTCTCTCTCTCTCTCTCTCTGTCTCTTTCTCTCTGTTTCTCTGTGGAAAAGCGACAGGCCGGCCAGGCTTCGGCAATCTTTCAAACCATTTCTGAACGAGGCAAAGGACAGAGTATAATCCCTGTTCGGGGCTTCCTTCTCCTCCTCGCCCTGGATTAGGAGGACTGTCTCAGGCAGAGGAGACGGTACTCGCCCCAGAGAGGGTGCAAACTCATCCACTTGTAAAAGCAAGGACACGATGAGAGGGGAAAGAAAGATGAACCAGTGTACTCCACTTTTTTTTGTTTTAGAATGCACGTAGGGAGGGAGGAGAGCAGATAAAAGCCGACACATGTGGAACTGGTTAATTGAAAATGACTTGGACCCTGCGCGTCTTATTAAGGATATTTGTGTGCGATGATTTGCGATGACGCTCTTGCAGGGAAATATTTCTCCCGGGGTCAGTGGCAGGCTCTCAGAGGACGCACGAGATGTGCGATCAGCGCGTTTTAGTTGCGTTCGCTTCATCTCGGCAACACAGAAACATAAATTCTGCTTGTGGCGTGTAGGAGTCAAGCGGTCGAGGTTCTCCACCACCTCAGCCCAGGCGCTCTGTCTCCCTCTCCAATGAAGATGATCTGCCGGGTACGGTGGCTGCCATATTGTCAGCACGCACTGGCTCTCCGGCTGTCTGGCCCTTACTCATGCTGAAGGCAAGAGGACCTTGTTAGCTGGAGAGGAGCTTGTAGGGCTTGTCAGCGTGTTTTAAGGGTGTGCGGGTGTGACCCGTGACTGAATAAACGAGTATGTGTTTGTCAATGTCTGTGTGTGTGTCGTGTGTGTGTGTGTGTGTGTGTTTTCCTCCTCTGGCCTTCCGCTGGGGCCTGCCGTGTGCAGTGTTTACCGCTGCTAATTTGCTGGATTATGTCCTGCTGACCGCTCCAGCCTGTGTTTGGGAGAAGGAAGGGGGTGGGGGGGTTGTGACTGAGACAGCAAGGCAGCGGAGAGAGAGCGTCCTGCTGCGGGGCACCTCCAGGGGGCCACGGGGCCAAACGAGACCCTGTTATCTCCCTCTGCTGTCACCGCTGCTGCGGCCCCTGCCGGCTCCAGCGCCCTAATTACAGCCAGGGCCCCCTGGTTCAGGCGCTGGGCAGCATTGGCAGGCACAGGCATCGGCTGGCTGGGCTGTGTGGTGGAAATGCCAGGCTTGGCTGCCAGTGTAACGATGCCCAACAGGGCCACTTAGGACAACACCTACCCCAATCTCCTCTCCAGCTCTCCCCCTCTCTCTCTATCTCTCCCCCCTCCTCCTTTCCCCTTCCCCAAATTGGGGCGTGCGTTTGTAGCTGAGTAATTGCATTAAGTGTATTTGCACGCCCTGTGGGAGCACATTAATTCGCTTGCAGTTGTGGGGGTGGGGGGGCAGGAGGCCCAGGACCTGTCCACCCCTCCACCCCACAGCCCCCCCAGCCCCCCCAAACTCATGGCTCAGGTTGTGCTGCACATCAAAAGCTGTGGTTAGTGAACAGGGGTGTCGAAACACAAGCCAGGGCTGGTGCTGACTGCTGGGCCATTTCAGTGAGCCAAGAGGAATATGAAGACAGGGCAAGAGGAATGAGTGAGAAGGAAAAAGAGAGAGAGAGAGAGAGAGAGAGAATGAGGGAGAGAGAGAAACAGAAGAAAGGGGCGCCCCACCTTCGCGGCTGTCCAAAAATAACTCACCTCACCCCCCCCCCCCCCAACCGCCATATTCCCTTTCCTGCCAGTGCTGTAATTAATATGACAAGTATATGCACAGCAGAATAAATTAGTTCGTATGGCTGACCACTTCTTTCATGCAAGCAGAAAGAAGTTCATTGAAAGCACATGTTTCTGAGGATGTCAGAGGAGGCTGGTGGGGAGAAGTGTGTGAGAGTGTGCGTGTCTACAAATGTGTACGTGTGTGTGTGTGTGTGTGTGTGTGTGTGTGTGTGTGTGTGTGTGTGTGTGTGTGTGTGTGTGTGTGTGTGTGTAAAAGGAGTATGGGAGTGGTATTTTCTGTGCGTGCCTAATGCCTTCTGAATACATTTCCTCTCTCCAGTGACGGCAGAAACGGCTAGGGTAAGGGTGCTGGGACACAGGTCTCCCAAGCAGAGGGGACCCGCTCCACTGGCCCCTAGGGTACTTCCTGCAGCGGCCCTCGCCTATGCCTGACCCAAAAGACCCACTCCCATGGCACCACAGTGCTTCCTTTAGGACTTTCTTCAGCAGCGAAGGGAAAGGGTTTTGTTGTACCAGAGTGAATATCAAAAAATATGTATCAATATCTATTTATTGATACATAATGCCTCTTTGACCCTATACTTACAGAAGGCAGTGATTCCCCTAGGATTATTTTTCAGCAGCTGTGTGGTTGTGGTGACAGACATGAGCCTGCACAACACTGGCTGGTATTAGCCGTTTACCCTGTAGATTAGGCCCGTAGCATTAAACTATAATATCTTTAGCCTGCTAACAAATGTAAACGGTACATTTCGTCATGAATAATAAAGCGTGATACATTTTAGCAGAGGCGGGCACGCTAATACGGCCGCAGTGGTGCGCCGCTGTTGAATGCATATGGCAGAAACACTGCACCCAGAATGCCATGGCTCCTTTGCCGCAACACCAGCTCATGTTGTGCTGTGTGTACAGGCAGCACATCTCAGGGCCGGGGCCTAATATATACAGCTATGTGCGAGCATGGGTGTCGAGTTGGCCTTGAGCCACTGGCTAGTGTGCGTGAGGGGAGCTGAGCTCCTGAATTCATCTGAGCGGCGTCAGACATGAGGACGGCAGAAGGGACGGGGCAGGGTGGGGCAGTGCAGGGCGGAGTGGGGTGAGGTGAGGAGGTGGAGGGGATGCTGTGCACTCTCTCTCTCTCTCGGACTATTCCAGAAAGGCTGATGAATACAGATGAGGGCATGTCTCATATTTTCACACACAAGCACAAACACACACACACACACACACACACAGCGAGAATGTGCTTTGAACTGAGCGCATGAGAGGGTGAGTGTGAGAATGTGTGAGTGGGTGGGTGGGGAGGTGGGGTGGCGGTGGCGGTGGAATCCATTAATATGGCCTGGAAATGATGTTTTCCAGCCCTGCTCAGACAATGAGGTATAAATTATGCTGATAAGATCTGGCGAAAGTTAAAAAAAGAAAAGAAAAAAAATCAGGCGAGTTTTTCACATCTGGTCCTGTGCTCTTGTCGTCAAATTAATGGATTCTACTTAAGCTGTGTGCAGCAAGAATGTGATAACTTGTGCTTCCTGTACTACTGATAACATTCCCCAGAGACTGAGAGAGGGCGAACAAGAGACTGAAACTGAAAGGGTGGTGGTGGTGGTGGTGGTGGGGGGGGGGGTTCTGTGACATCTGGCATCTGTGCTATTTGTGCATAGACATCACTGAAGAACTTAACATACACTTAGTTCACCAAACACATGCACGTGAGCAGACATGCTCACAAATGCATAAAAAAATCGCATCAATCTCCTAGCTGAGATGTGCATGCACTTACAGACACAAAACAAAAACAGTGCGCCTCTTCAGATGCTGACTACAAACCAAGAAACGGCAAGAAAAGAACAAAAGAAACAGCTCACTCCAAGAAAACTGTCAAGACCGCTTTGGCCACGCAAACAGAGATGCGCTCCAAAAGTTGCACACATCGTGGCATGGCGGCGCTGCCAAAACACATAGTATATCAAACCGCGTGCGAGGTGTGCGCAGTCTGTCTCAGCAAGGGTTGCTCTGGTGTTTTCCTCCCTTTTCTGCTTAACTGTGCTGTTGATAATGCTGCTTCTCATACTTGAGAGGCATGAAGGGGAGAGAGAGAGAGAGAGAGAGCAGGCCAGAGACAAAGACAGAAACAGACAGTGTTGGGAAGGTTATTTTAAAAATGCATTCCACTACAGATTACAGAATACATAAAAGGTCAATTGTAATGTGTTCTGTTAGATTATGCAAGGTGAGGTAACGTATTCTAAATCAAGGTGAGGTAACGTATTCTAAATATGTAGGATTACATCAGCATTGTCTTCCTTTTCATTAGCTGTGGATGAAGCTGTTACTGTATGTCAGACGTTGACACCAACCCCTCACACCCCACCACCCACAACCCCCCTTTGCAGTAAGGATAAATAGATTGATAGATAGATAGTTATAATTATTATTATTATTATTATTATTATTATTATTTGCCAGTTATAACAGGGGTATGTGCCCATGAAGAAATATTAACATAATTTGTGTCAAAGAACGCACTTTTCAATCACTACCCAAACTTGTTTTGTTTTGTAGTTTTTTAAATTAACGGTATTGTTTGGCAGGAAAATAATGCAGTGAATTAAGAGTTTAATCACGCCATCCTAACCTGTTAGGTGCACCTGTTTACAGAATTGATTAACAAGGACATGGACTCTCAAAACTGGTTTTCTGAGACGAGCCTATTTCTGTAAATGTGGTGTGAAATAATATGATTTTTTGCGGTTTGAATAATATGGTTTCTCATTTCCGGATAAACTGTTTTTTAGTACTTTAGTTTTATTAGCCAATTCATGTCTTTGGCTTTTAGAGAAGTCCTCCGGTTTGTCTTGTTGATGTGCACAATTTCAATGGTTTCATTGCTTCCTGGCTCAGCATGTTTTGGCAAATGACACACACTGGCTTTGGATGGAAGCTATCGC